>NC_080165.1:6174319-6241411 GCF_950295315.1 Erinaceus europaeus
CCCATCTTCTATTTTATACTTTCTCTTTTGTCTGGTTACTCAAAAATATAATACTGTCATCTGATTATTGTTGCCTATTATCACACAATGTTTTATCTGTATTTTTCCTTCCACATAAGACTGAGACTTTTTTTTTTTTTTTTAGATATTGATATATTGATTGTGTTTCTGTGTTTCTGTGGCTTGGTTGGAACACTGACATTCTGGTCCATGTTGTCCTTTGATGTAGGTCACTTGGTTTAATTCACTTTTCCCTAATATCAAGTCTTATTTGTTGCTAAGGAAACTATTGTGGGTGGATTTTTTTCTCCCCCATCCATCTCTTTCTCAGGATGGAACCTGACCCACTTGCCCAAGTAACTGTACATGGTTCAGAGATTTCTTTCTTTCTTTCTTTTTTTTTTTTTTTTTTTATCAGATTACTCTTGAGCTCTGGGATATGGTGGTACAGAGGACTGAAACTGGGATCCCAAATTCTCAAGCTACAAAGTCTTTTTGCATAAGTATAATGCTATTGTCTCAGCCCCCATCTTTTGAGAACTAAACTGTTACTTCAGACTCTTCCTACAAATTGATAAAATATTTGTAATAAGGTTGAGGAGATAATATAACGGTTATGTAAAAGAATTTTATGCCCGAGGCTCTGAGATCCCAGGTTTAATATCCAACAGCACCATAAGCCTGAGCTGAGCAGCACACTGTTATAAATAAATAAACAAAGGTATTTTAAAATATTTGTAATACATATTTTTCAAGTATTGTTTCTATTTTCCTTTCTTATAATTTGTTTCATATATGACATTTATTTAATAAAAATCCCACAGCACTGAATGACATTTTTTTATTTCTTTATTGGGGGTTAATGGTTTACAGTCAACAGTAAAGTACAATAGTTTGTACATGAGTAACATTTCCACATAACAATGCCACCCCCCACTAGGTCCTCCGCCACCCTGTTCCAGGACCTGAACCCTCCCCCCACCCAGCCCAGAGTCTTTCACTTTGGTGCAATACACCAACTCCAGTCCAAGGTCTGCTTAGAACTTTTCAAGCCAGGGGATCTACTGGGAAGTTTTGGATTACTGATTCAGTCACTGTACTAGTTATTGGTGTGTTCATAAGCTCTTTTCCTTTATATTTTGGTCTTGGTAGGTTGTGTGTCTTTAAGATTTTTTTTGTTTTTCATTTCATCTGGTTTATCCAATCTCTTGGCATACAATTGCCATTGTCTTCTCTCATTCTGCCTTTCATTCCTATCAGTTACAGTATCTCCCTCCCCCCCATTTTTTTTTTCACTTCTGGTTCTAGCAGTTTGAGTCTTGATTATTTTTCTAGTTCATCTAAGGGTTCCTAGATTTTGTTGGTATTTTTAAAGAACAGCTTTTAGCTTTGCTGATTTTTTCTTTTTTCTTTCTTTCTTTTATTTTAAAAAGGAGACATTAACAAAACCGTAGGACAGGAGGGGTACAACTCCAAAGAATTCCCACCACCAGAACTCCGTATCCCATCCCCTCCCCTGACAGCTTTCCTGTTCTTTATCCCTCTGGGAGCATGGACCCAGGGTCATTGTGGGTTGCAGAGGGTGGAGATTTTTTTCTTTTATATTCTATTCTCAGTTTCATTAATGTCTGCTTTACCTTTTGTTTTATTAAGCTTTAATCTTGTGTATCTTTTAGCATGATAAAAAATCTTTAAGGAGCCAGAAAAAAAAAAAGAAAGAAAAATAAAGGGAGCCAGGTGGTGGCACAGCACGTTAAGCAGGAAGCGAAGCGCAAGGACCGGCAGAAGGATCCCGGTTCGAGCCCCCGGCTCCCCACCTGCAGGCGAGTCGCTTCACAGGCGGTGAAGCAGGTCTGCAGGTGTCTATCTTTCTCTCCCCCTCTCTGTCTTTCCCTCCTCTCTCCATTTCTCTCTGTCCTATCCAACAACGATGACAGCAATAACAACGACGATATACAAGGGCATCAAAAGGGGAAAAAAATAGATTTAAAAAGTTAAAAAAAATCTTTAAGAAAGCTTGAGTTTGTCCAATGAAGGATGATTTAAAAAATCGTTTTGGTGATGCTTTCACAGATATATCTGTATACTAAAACTGCATATCGTGTATTTACACACACGCACACACACACACACACACACACACAGATGTCATTATTAAAGCATAAAATATCTACACTTGCAGGAACACACTATTTAAATGGTTTGTTTATCTTTTTTGTGGAAGCTGGGCTTCGTGCCTGGCCAGCTCTGGGCCACTTCTGGTTTTCTGAGAGTCGCCATAGCACCCGGACTTTCTCTGTTCCAGCAACAGCACTACCCATCACACACCGGAGCCTGGGCCTGGCCGCGCAACGGGAAGCTGACTCTCCAGCTCCCATGGAATTTCTTCTTTGATTGGCTGGTTACTATCATTTACTATGTTGTTATAGAATGATATTCTATCATTTATTATGAATTACTTCATTATTGGATAGAAACAGAGAGAAATTGAGAAGGGAGAGGGAGAGCGATAGACACCTGCAGCCTTGCTTCACCACATGTGAAGCTTTCCTCCTGCAGGTGGGGACCAGGGACTTGAACCTGGGTCCTTGTAATGTGTGCACTGAACCAGGTGTGCCACAGCCTGGCCCCCCTGCCACCCAAATAATTTCTTCTTTAAGTGAAGTTTCTTCAAAATCCTTTCATTGAGAAGTAGATATATTTCCCTCCTCTACTTGACTTGCTATTAATATTCTGAGTCAGTTACTCTCAATTTTCTTTTTTTTTAAATTTTTTATTTATAAAAAGGAAACACTGACAAAACCATAGGATAAGACGGGTACCACTCCAGACAATTCGAACTCCATATCCCATCCCCTCCCCTGATAGCTTTCCTATTTCTTATCCCTCTGGGAGTCAAGATCATTGTGGGGTGCAGAAGGTGGAAGGTCTGACTTCCTTACACTAGTGCATATTGTGTAACAGATGAAAGATGTTTGAAGAGATACAGAGCTAGGTGCTATTAAGCCTTTCTCTTTGATTTTGAATTATTACCAATGCAATCATGCAAGTTTCAATATAATTACAAGACTATTTCTTATTCTTGACTTTTGAATTTTTTGTATTACCTTTATTTATATATTGGCTAGAGACTACCAGAAATTGAGATGGAAGGGAGAGAGAGAGAGAGAGACAGAGAGACACCTGCTGCCCTGCTTCACAACTCGCAAAGCTTCCCCCTGCAGTGCGGACAGGGGTCTTGAACCTGGGTCCTTATGCACTGTAACATGTGTGTTCAACCAGGTGTGCCACCACCTGGCCCCCAAACTATTCCCTATCCTTTCTTGACAAGTAGAAATACCTCCTTTTAATGCCCAATAACTTCTTTATATACTCCACTTGTACAAATATAAGCACAATACTACACACTTGTTTCACCTGCAATTTGAATCTTACTTGTTTCAAACATCCATAAACAAATTATCACAGTGGTTTATTTAGCTTTTTACTAAAAGATATTTATTGAACCTCAAACTACATGCCAGAGCTCTAGAAGAGAGACACAGTAGTGACTAAGAAAAATGTAGTCACTCACATGGAATTTATAGTTTAATTGGAAGACAGACATTTAACAAATAGAAGCCTGATGTGATTACAATAAAGGAAGTATAGAATTCTTGTTATGGGAACACTTCTCTTTCTTTCCTGGCTTCCGGTTGAAAGAATGCTGGTTTATAAAAAATTAATATTGTCAGGAGTGGTGTGGTAGGTGGGCAGAAGACTTGCCTAGCCGCATGGGAACCTGGATTTGGTCCCTCGCACAGCCCAGGATAACACAGTGGTGCCCTACTCTTTCAATTAAAAAAAAAGAAGCTTTCTTTTCCCCTCCAACTCCTTGCTTATTGCCACATAGTGACTATCTGGATCAAGAGAGAGAAATAACTCATTTGGACTAAAATTTCTTATTTTATCTTATTTTGTTTTATTTATAAAAAGGAAACACTGACAAAACCATAGGATAAGAGGGGTACAACTCCACGCAATTCCCACCACCAGAACTCTGTATCCCATCCCCTCCCCTGACAGCTTTCCTATTCTTTATCCCTCTGGGAGTATGGAACCAGGGTCATTGTGGGATGCAGAAGGTGGAAGGTCTGGCTTCTGTAATTGCTTCCCCATTGAACATGGGTGTTGACAGGTCGATCCATATGCCCAGCCTGTCTCTCTCTTTCCCTAGTGGGGCAGGGCTCTGGGGAAGCAGAGCTCCAGGACACATTGGTGGGGTTGTCTGCCCAGGGAAGTCTGGTTGGCATCATGGTAGCATCTGGAACCTGGTGGCTGAAAAGAGAGTTAACATATAGAGCCAAACAAAGTGTTGACTAACTAAAGGCTGGAATAGTGCAGATGTAGAACTGGGGGGGGGGGAACCCTCCATTTTGTTGATAGCTAGTAGGCATATTTTAGTTATATTCCAAAGAGCCTGTGGCTATACTATTTTTTTTTGTTTGTTTATTTGTTTTTCTCGTAAGATGTCCCACAGAAAACGAATGGGCAAATACATACAAATATAGACAGAAATTGTAGAAATATTAGTCGACCCATACCTGCAACTGCTGAAGCTTCCAGTGGAGGGACGGTGGATCCAGAACTTGGGTGGTGGGGACGGTGCAGAGCTATACCCTGTTATCTTGTCATTTTGTAAATCAATATTAAATCACTAATACAATTTTTTAAATTATCGACTTAAAATTAGCACTTGATATTGCTATGAGAAATAAAATAAAATTTGTTTCTTTGTTTTTAGGAAAGTAGAAACAACCTTCTTAGTATTTGGCTGACTTCTAGCTTAGCTACTGACTAAGTGAGACTAGGTATTTATAACAACTCTCTTGAGAACTACAGCTGTTCTTTTGTTCTTTACATTTTTGTGAATTATCTCTCTATCTGAGATATATGAGAATTTACCCTCAGAAAGTTTGCTTTCCTCCTTTAAAAAATATTTTATTTATTTTAGTGAAAAAGAAACAGAGAGAAAAATACAGAGACCAGAGTACTGATCAGTTTGGCATATGGTGGTGCTGGGGATTGAACCTGGGACCTCAGAGCCTCAGGATCAAAGGTCTTTAACAGAACCACTATGCTCTATCCCCAGTCTTCACATTCTTGTGTGTGTGTGTGTGTGTGTGAGAGAGAGAGATTTAACATTGTTTTTACAGAGTTATCAAATTCTAGGAGTATTTTCATTTTTTAAATTATCTTTATTTATATACAGGATAGAAACAGTCAGAAGTCAAGAGGGGAAAGTGAGATAGAGAAGAGACAGAGAGACATCTCCAGCCCTGCTTCACCACTCACAAAACTTTCCCTGGGAAGTGGGGACTGGGAGCTTGAACCTGGGTCCTTGTGTGTTATAACACGTGCGCTCACCAGGTGCGCCACCGCCTGGCCCTCCCAGGGGTATTTTATATCCGTAGTTGGGGCATTGCAAGTCACCAAATTGCTACTAAGGTTCTATATTCCCACCTGCCTTAACCATCTTAGTCCTCATATTTTGCAAAAGACAGTCGTTATCTTTTTTTTTGCAAGTTCCTTTGTTTTAGTCATCTATACTCTACATAAGAACAAAGTGGTACTACCCCTATGGAAAACAGTTTGAAGAATACTTAAACAAAAACAAGTAAACATGGAACTACCCTGTAGCCCAGCAATACTACTCCTGGGCATCTACTCAGAAGACACAGAAGCACAAATTCAAGATTTATGTGCCTCTGTGTCTACAGCTGCTTCATTCACAAGAGTTAAAGTATGGGACCGAGAATTGAGGTGACTGTGCTAAGAGCAATAAGTAAAGGGATAAAAGCCAACTACCAGCTGTCTTTGCACATCCCTGCTTCTCAGCAACAGTTAGGGCAGTCATCACGTCACGTGTGCAGACTGATCTCATGACAGTCTTGAGATTGTTCTTCCTTCTGTTTCAGATCTGAAATACCTGGCAGCTTTCAGCAAAAATAATATAGAATAGAATAGAATATAGTATAGGATATATATCCTATTATCATAAGTCCACATTCACACATAGAAAGCACTGAAATATTTTTGCTATGAAAATCATTTGGGGGAGTCCGGCGGTAGCGCAGGGGGTTAAGCACACATGAAGTGAAACGCAAAAGACCGGCATAAGGATCTTGGTTCGAGCCCCCGGCTCCTCAGCTGCTGGGGAGTCGCTTCACAGGTGGTGAAGCAGGTCTGCAGGTGTCTGTCTTTCTCTCCCCCTCTCTGTCTTCTCCTCCTCCTTTCTCCATTTCTCTCTGTCCTATCTAACAGTGACAACACCAATATGTACAACAACAATAAAACAACCAGGGCAACAAAAGGAAAAATAAATAAATAAAATATTTTTAAAATTTCAAAAATAAAGAAAAAAATTAAAAAATCGTTTGGTGACTCCAACAATTTAATTTATCAAATTAAGTAAATCAACAACTTGGTTGATTTCAACGGAAGGATTAGTGGGTCCAGTCTCAACTCCCCTCCACCCAGTGTCAATACCCAGATAACAGATAAGGAGAAGTCACACCTGGATAAAAATACAAAAGAGAGATAAGATGCTTTTCAAAAAGCTAACCTGGGATGATCTTTCACCAGGATCTAAGCCAAACAGAAGATAGACTACGTGTTTACATGAAGAATCTCATAGTATTTACACCTAGGTCAGATTCCAAATCCGCTTGAGTGCGCTATTTTTTCTCCATGTTTGTCTCCTTAGGTCACGGAAGAGGGCAGATCAGCTTTGGAGCCTGTCACTCGAGTCCTCTCTTAACTGACAGCTTCCTACTCTGTGGTCTGTATGGGGCGACTCTGTGAGACTCCTTAGTCCTATCGAGCTGATAATTCTGGTAAGACTGATCACTGCCAAAATGGGCCCCACACCTTAGAAAAAACACTTGGCCCTCAGGTCTCTCTTAGTTTTTTCCCCCTTATTTTGAAGATTACAGTTTGAATCACTTGGGGTATTTATTAAAAGCAGATGTACTGCCCCCCCCCCCCCCGAAGATTCTGATTAGAGGTTTGGTTGAGAATAGGGTGGTGGCAGTGGTGGAAGGTGGGAGGAGTATGGGTTTGCCCTTTCTTCTAAAACCCTTGAGAATGATTCTGCCAGTCGACCCGTACAGCTCTCTTCCAAATTTCTCAGAGATGACTTCAGGAAACCACAAATTTAATATTCCACAAATGAGAAGCTATTACTGTATCATATGAAGTCTCAAAGTCTGTGCTGAAAATATAATATCTGTTGCTCTTTCATCTCCGATACAGCAATCTGGGTTGACCCCTGGGTAACAGTGATAAAAATACTTGCTAGTCATACCATGTTGTCTCAGAGTTCTCCTGCCAGCCTATGAGAACAGCATTTCCTATGAAGAACCATATACAAACCCAGAAACCGAGGCACAGAGACGTGCAGTGGTTCTGACACGCTGACTCAGACAGCCAAGTGTGCTAATGGGACCCATGCTTAGCCGGGAAAACATTCTCTCAGAAGAAGCCTGAGAAGCTTCCCTCTTGCATCGCGTGGAACACAGTTTGTAGGAAAAAGTCCAAACTTTTCCATTAAACGCTTCATCAAATTCCGGTACAGTTCACTAGCTAGATGATCTTAGATGCCCTTATTAAGTGCTGTGGCCAGCATGGGCTGCTATAACAAGAGCGCTATAGGCTCAGTGACTAAAGCAACGGAATTTTTTTCTCACAGAGCTGAACACTGGACGTCCAGGGTGCAGCTGCTGGGCAGTGTGGCTCCTGGTGAGAGGCCTCTTGGTCTGTAAGTTGAGTTCCTCTGGTCTCACTTGGCAGAGAGAACACTCTGGTGTTCCCCTCCTCTTAGAAGGCAGTAATCCCACCACAAAATGTGTAGACTTCATCACTTCACTGAGATTTAATTATATCCTAACAGTCTTATCTTCAAATGTCATCACATTGAGGGTTAGAACTTCCATATAGCAGATTCGAACTTTGGGAGTGAAGATTCATTATATATAATTACACTTCAGTTTCTCTGTTTGTAAATCATGTATTACATCTATTTCAAAATTCTGGTACTGAAATAAGATTTTTATAATAAGGCATCATAACTCGACTTAAGTAAGCCATCAAAAATGCATTGACTCTGCACTGTGGACTGACTGCTGCAAAACATCTAAACAATGATCTTCACTTTTTGAACACCGTCATCTTTGGAACTACACCAAGTACAGGTAGGTTTGCATCGTATCCACTGAGCCCTCCGTGGCACCCTTGGGAGCTAGGTATTGTTACCATCTCTGTGTGTGTGTGTGTGTGTGTGTGTGTGTGTGTGTGCACAGCTAGGGCCTTTCTTTCTTTCTTTTTTTTAATTTATAAAATGGAAATATTGACAAGACCATAGGATAAGGGGGTTCATTTCCACATAATTCCCACCACCAGAACTCCGTATCCCATCCCCTCCCCTGATAGCTTTCCTGTTCTTTAACCCTCTGGGAGTATGGACTCAGGATCATTGTGGGATGCAGAAGGTGGAAGGTCTGGCTTCTGTAATTGCTTCCCCGCTGAACATCATGTGTTCGGTTATTTATACTCCACATAGGAGTGAAGCTGTCTGGGAGTTGCCAACCACGTCCTTACTTCACTAAGCATAATCACCTCCACTCAATGTGTCCTGTAGGAAACAATATGGTTTATTTTCCCCCCTTTTTGTTTAATCAGTTGGAGAATAAATAGCCTTCCATTGAGTATATATTCCATTCCCTCTTTATCTGTTTGTTGACTGAAAAGGCAGGAGCACATGGGGAGGGATATTTAGTTCCAGCTGTGCCTGGTGAACAAGTCCTGGAGACCTACTGCTCAGAAGAGTGACATGACTAACAATACTGTCTGTGCGTAAACATAGTGTCCAGAGGGTAGTTCTTATATATAGGATGTTCTTACCAAAAGACAAAGGAGGAAGGGAGGGAGTTTAGAACTGATGATCGAGCGTAGTTATGGTACAGTTTATGGTGAAGGCTTCGTAGCTATAAATGTATCTGCAAATGTAGTAAGATGTGTGCATTAAGTATGCAAAACATCTTCTTTAAATTTCTTTATTGGGAATTAATGTTTTACATTCGACAGTAAATACAATAGTTTGTACATCCATAACACTGCTCAGTTTTCGATATAACAATACAACCCCATCTAGGTCCTCTGTCATCCTTTTTGGACCTGTATTCTCCCCCACCACCACCCCAGAGTCTTTTACTTTGGTGCAATACGCCAATTCCAGTTCAGGTTCTACTTGTGTTTTCTCTTCTGGTCTTGGCAAAACGTCTATTTATACTATATATGTGTGCACGCATGTGTGTGTATGTGTGCACATTTGTGCGTGTGTGCATGTGTGTTGCATGTGTGTATGTGTCTGCATGTGTGTCTGCATGTGTGTCTCTCTGTGTGTGTGTCTGCATGTGTGTCTGTGTGTGTGTGTGTCTGCGTGTGTGTTACATGATCTAACAGTGGGACAAGAAGTATCAAAAGAGTGAACCTAGGCATCATGGTCCTGCCTTTGCCCACCACTTCTCTCAGCCTCCAGTCCTGCCATCTAATGCCCAGAGTTAGCCTCCAGGAGAAACAAAACACACACACACACACACACACACACACACACACACACACACACACACACACACACACACTCTGTCACACACACACACACACACACACACTCACACACACACACACACACACACACTCACACACACACACACACACACTCACACACACACACACACACACACACACACACACACTCACACACACACACACACACACACACTCACACACACACACACACACACACACACACACACACACACACACACACACATATCTCTGAATCATCAGCCTGAGGGTGACATTCTTTTCTGGCTCTAAAATTCTTTCGTGTATGAGCTGTCACCCCACTCCCAGTTTTCTGACTCTGATTCACCCGAGAAGTGCAGAAACATTTATATCCTCTCCTACAGGGGAAATCTGTGACCTTTTTGTAATCCAGTTTGCTGCGTGAACCTCTTGATTAAGAGAAGTTTAGTCTTTATGGGCACTGGTAACCTGAGTTTTAGTTTTAGAAAAATTTGGGACTTGGGATAATCAGCATTACCTATAATATTTAACAATATGTTTGTTGTGAAATTCTTGGAGCAAATATAAAATACTATTGAAATTTACTGAAGAAATTAGAGTGTAATTACTACATCACACGACTGGTATTAGAAACAAAAGCACTGGGAGTCAGGTGGTAGCACAGCAGGTTAAGCACACATGGCTCCAAGCACAAGGACCGGCATAAGGATCCCGGTTCGAGCCCCCGGCTCCCCACCTTCAGGGGAGTCACTTCATAGGCGGTGAAGCAGGTGCAGGTGTCTGTCTTTCTCTCCCCTTCTCTATCTTCCCCTCCTCTCTCCATTTCTCTCTGTCCTATCCAACAACAACGACAATAATAACTACAACAATAAAACAAGGGCAACAAAAGGGAATAAATAAATATATATTTAAAAAAGAAACAAAAGCACTGACAAGAAAAGCCTCTTTTTCAACATAATCACAAAAAATGAGTATGACCACAGGATCTCCATCTGATGGGATCCACGTGCTTGACTACTCCACATAACCACTGGAGAGGCTGGAAGTCAAGTCCAGCGCCATGGAGAAACCACACTATTCATGCAGCCAGCCGGAGACAGGGAATCGAGCATAAAGACAGGAAAATGAGCGACGAGGCCCTGAGCAGTGCAGCAAGGCAGTGCCGGCAGTCTTGGCTGGGTGCTGGAGCACTGCCTTCAGCTACAACTGGACCAGCCACACCACACCGTTAGCTAACAATAGTGGGCTCTAGCGCAGCTGGCTTGAGGCTCTGCAGAAAATAACCTCTGCAGGGATTTCTGCTGGTGACAAGCTGGTAACAAGAAGCATCTTGTGATCATTAGGGAAAGACAGATTCACAATCACAAGAAGAAGGAAACATTTACTCTCATGCTAGTGTGTGTGTGTGTGTGTGTGTGTGTGTGTCCTTGTTTCTGACCTTGTCTTTTTTTTTTTTTTTTTTTTACCAGAACACTGCTCAGTTCTGGCTTATGGTGATGCTGGGGATAGACTCTCGAATCTCAGACTTCAACGCCTCAGGCTTGAAAGGCTTTTGCATAACCTTTATGCTCTCTCCCCAGCCCTCTGACCTTGTCTTATTAACTGATGATTTTAATTTGCTTCATCCACTTAGTTACAATTTTATTTAACCATTTTATAAATAATCGTGATTCCCACAGAGACTCTGGCAGGCCCCTAAATAATTAAACACTTCTGAAGATAGTGACAGCAGGCATTTCTCTCAGAGGAAGCTTGGTTGATAGCCATGATCTCAATCTGAAAGTATCTGGCTTTCCCCTTTTTCTTCAGGTCTCTTTTTAAGCTCTGGCAGGTTGATTAGCTTACAATTAAGAAGACAGCCCTCCCCCACCCCACCCCCACCTCTCAGTTCTTCCAAGCTTTGTGTGTATGAATTGAGCCTTTGGGATTTTTTTTTTCCTCCAGGGTTATTGCTGAGCTCGGTGCCTGCACCATGAATCCACTGCTCCTGGAGGCCATTTTTCCCCCTTTTGTTGCCCTTGTTGTTGTAGCCTCATTGTGGTTATTATTATTACCATTGTTGATGTTGTGCGTTGTTGGGATAGGACAGAGAGAAATGGAGAGAGGAGGGGAAGACAGAGAGGGGAAGAGAAAGACAAGACACCTGCAGACACCTGCTTCACCACCTGGGAAGCGACTCCCCTGCAGGTGGGGAGCCGGGGGCTCGAACCAGGATCCTTATGTAGGTCCTTGTGCTTTGCGCCACGTGCGCTTAACCCGCTGCGCCACCGCCCGACCCCCGAGCCTTTGGGATTTTATATGGAAGTGCTCTTTAAAACCATTAATATCACTCCATTTTGGTCAACAGCTTTGTAGCTATTGAAATGTGTCAAAAGACAAACTGGCAATTCTTGCAAACGCAAAGAAAACATAAAACGCGCTGTGCTTGGAGGGGGGGAACCAAACCAAACCCTTCAGCCCCCATCACCAATTTCAAAGGACAGTCGTCAGGACAGTACTCTTCCCCCCAAAGTGGAAAATTTAGTGTTTTTCTTAAAGGATTTGGCAAGTGCATAACAGAAAACATCCGACCTACTTGATGTATTTAAGGGCTGACAGGCCTGGGTAGTGAGCTTGCTCTGCTGTGTGTGGGATCTGGGTTTGAGCCTGTCGCCAGCTGACCCCCACTTTACCGGAAAAGTTAGAGTCTGTAGTGGCTTTTCCTCTATGGCTCTGTCCCTTTCTCTATCTGAAAAAAGTAGCTTAGAGCCGTGAAGAATATTCTTCTGTGACTACAGAAGAATATCTAAGGCTATAATAGACTGTGTAATAATCTTGCTGAACTAGTCAATGTGACCTCTTTCCCCAAGAACTCACCTATAATCCAGGCTTCAAGGAAGAAAGGATTCTTTTTCTGCTTCTCCCCCACCCACTCTCACACACCCCAGGATAAACTGAAGTCAGAAGCCTGGGAGGGGGCCACCCATGGGTGGGGTTTGTCCCTTCACTGTAAGCCAAGGTCCGGAGAACACTACCAGGACTGGACGCTGGTTGAAACCAAGCCCAGCCTGGAATTCTCCCCACATGAGGTATGACCCGGGTGGGGCTGGAGTGCCTCCTTCAAACACACAGCTGTTACCAGTTTACCAAACTGTCTTTAGAATCTGCAGGTCGGAGAGTGAAATGGGTCGAACTCACTTTCTGTGGTTTGGTTTGCAAATCTGGGAAGGGAGCCAGAGAGTGAATTTTTTTTTTTTTTTTTTTTTAATAATTCTGGTCATGATGTGTTGCTCCAGTGGAATGTAAAGTTATAGCCTCATGGAACTAGGTCTTCAGAGATCATCAGGTGAACCCATGCAGGAGCCTATATACTCATTCTGTCCAACCAGTAGTGGAGGAGGGTCAGCAAAGCTGAACAGCTCTGAGAGTCAGCTTAGCCAGCCGCATTAAAAGAATCACAACAGATGACATACTTTTCACATAAAAAAAAGCATAGAAATTCTAGCACAGAGGTGGGTGATAGGTTCACTTCATTACTTCATTTTGATAGACTAAGAATTAGACACACAAAGGCTTTTTACTACTGTGTTCAGTTGAGAATAATCTTATGGATCATTGAACTGTTGACTACAGATATCTCACCAGAATCTATATGTTAAATTGAGGGGGTTAGGAGAGAACATTTTGTATTTCAAATTATCTTCTAACAATGTTGGGAGAAGAGCAAGTAAAATGGGGGCTCAGCGTACATAGTAAGAAACACAAGGTCTGCTTCAAGTATCTGGGTTTGAGCCCCGGCTCCCCACTTGTAGGGGGCAGCTTCGCAAGCAGTGAAGCAGGTCTGCATGTATCTGTCTTTCTGTTCCCCTCCTCTCTCAATGTCTCTCCATCCTATCCAACAGCAACAACAATGGAAAAAAGATGGCCTCCAGGAGCAGTGGATTTGTAGTGTAGGTGCTGAACCCCAGCGACAACCCTGGAGGCAAAAAAAAAAAAAGCAAGCAGCATTTTTTTAAGGTTTTTTTTAAATCTTTAGTTATTGGATAGAGACAGCCAGAAATTGAGAGATTGGGGAGATGGGAGATGGAAAGATACCTGCAACACTGCTTCACCACTTGCAAAGCTTCCCCCTCTGCAGGTGGGGACTGAGGGGCTCGAACCCTGATCCTTGTGTACTGTAACGTGTGTGCTCAACCAGGTGCACCACCACCTGTCCTCCAAAGCAAATCTTTTAAAAATCTTTTAATTTTTTTTATTATCTTTATTTACTTATTGGGTAGAAACAGCCAGAAATTGAGAGGGAAGGGAAAGAGACAGACACCTGCAGCTCTGCCTCACCACTCGTGAAGCTTTCCCCCTGCAGGTGGGGACCCGGGGCTCGAACCTGGGTCCTTATGCACTGTAACGTGTGCGCAACCAGGTGCACCACCACCCAGCTCCTAAAAAAATATTTTTATTTATTTATTATTGACTAGAGACAGAGAGAAACTGAGGGGGGGAGATATAGGTAGATAGAGAGAGAGAGAAACCTACAGCCCTACTTCACCACTTGTGAAGCTTTCCCCCTGCAGGTGGGGACCAGAGGCTTGAACCTGAGTCCTTGTGCACTGTACTGTGTGTGCTCAACCAGGTGCGCCACTGCCTGTCCCGCCCCCAAAGCAAATCTGTATCTTTTACAAAGTCATTAAATTCGTCATTATTCTTACCTGGAATTTGTGACCAGCCGCAGAAAGCTAAAGAGTCAACAGAAGTCTGTATTTTAGCTCTTTTTTTTTCTCCTGTCCTGTGTGGAGCATGTAGGCATGGAGCCGGAATGGAGAGCTGGCTGGGAAGTCTCAGCCCCTGTGGTAGTGGTAGGGCTCCTTGCTTTGGCCTTTGTCTTCAGATTCCCCATAGTGTGATGACTTCCAGTCACTTAACGGGAAGAGAAAGCCCCGGCTATTTGTGTTCAGGGAGTCTGTCTCGACAGAGGCTCCTAGGAGGTCGAGGCAAGGACGCCCACTCAGTTCCCCTTGCTTATTTCTTTTTCTCTCTCAGATCAGTTTGCTGTGGGTTGCTGGCTCACAGGTACAACGGTGGACATGCGGACACCATTTCCCACCTCCTGTGATCGGCGACTGCAGAGCACTCTTAAGACGCTTCCCATCACTGTGCACCAGGACCCTAAGGCCCGCTCCATCTCAGCCTTCTGCACCTTCCTCAGAATCATTTGCGACCAGTGCAATACACCCCACCCAGCACCCAGTCCAAGGTTTTATTTAAAAAAGTTTAAATTATTTTTAGTTATTTCCTTTTGTTGCCCTTGTTTTATTGTTGTCGTCGTTGTTGAATAGGACAGAGAAATGGAGAGAGGAGGGGAAGACAGAGAGGGGGAGAGAAAGACAGACACCTGCAGACCTGCTTCACCACCTGTGAAGCGACTCCTCTGCAGGTGTGGAGCCGGGGGCTCGAACTGGGATCCTTACCGGTCCTTGTGCTTTGCGCCATGTGCGCTTAACCCGCTGCGCTACCGCCCGACTCCCCCAGTCTAAATTTTGCTTTGTTTTCTTTTCTTTCTCCTCTCTCTCCTTCCTTCCTTCCTTCCCTTCCTTTCCTTTTCCTTCCTTTCCTTCCAGCTTTCCTTCCTTCCTTCGTTCCTTCCTTCCTTCCCTCCTCCCTTCTGTCTTCCCTCTTGAGTGCTGGCATTTCTAATCCACTGTTTCTGGTGACCATTTTTTTCATTTTATTGGATAGGACAGACAGAAATTGAGAGGGGAGGGGAAGGTCGAGAGAGGGAGAGAAAGACAGACACCTGCAGAGCTGCTTGCTAGGAGCTCGAACCCGGATCTTTGGGCAGGTCCTTGCACCTTGTACTGTGTGCACTTAACCCAGTGTGCCACCGCCCAGCCCCACTTTGTCTTTCTTTTTAGTCCCTCTATTTTGAGTACAGTTCCTTTATTACAAACCCTTTGAATTGGCTGCTCCAACTAGAGGGTCCATGGTTTCCTTGATGCAGGAAAGACATCTCAGATCTTCAGCTGCAGTGGTCGGACAGGAATTGCCCAGCTGCTTAGGAAGGGCCAAGGAATCGGGGAATCTTAGGACTTCTTCCAGCCAGTCTTACAATCTACTCTTATTTATTTATTTATTTATTTTATTTTATTGCCTCCAGGGTTATTGCAGGGGCTTAATGCCTGCAGAATCCACTGCTCCTAGAGGCCATTTTGTCCCCATTTTTGTTACCCTTGTTGTCATTATTATTGTTGTTGTTATTGATGTCATCCTTGTTGGACAGGACAGAGAGAAATGGAGAGAGGAGGGGCAGACAAACGGGGGGAGAGACAGATAGACACCTGCAGACCTGCTTCACCACCTGTGAAGCAATTCCCCTGCAGGTTGAGAGCCAGGGGCTCGAACTGGGATCCTTACACCAGTCCTTGCACTTCACGCCATGTGCGTTTAACCCGCTGCACTACCACCCGACCCCTTTTTAAATTTTTTTTATTTTTAAAATATTTATTTTATTTATTTATTCCCTTTTGTTGCCCTTGTTTTATTGTTGTAGTTATTATTGTTGTTGTCGTTGTTGGATAGGACAGAGAGAAATGGAGAGAGGAGGGGAAGACAGAGAGGAGGAGAGAAAGACAGACACATGCAGACCTGCTTCACTGCCTGTGAAGCGACTCCCCTGCAGGTGGGGAGCCGGGGTTTGAACCGGGCTCCTTATGCCGGTCCTTGTGCTTTGCGCCACCTGCGCTTAACCCACTGCGCTACAGCCCGACTCCCCATTAAATTTTTTAAATTAATTAGTTTCTGTCGTTTTCGACGGGCTGGCTTCACGGGCGGGTAACAGATGACCAGGGACTCATGGTTGAGCTGTATGCAGTATCTCTTTATTCATGCAGGATGCAGCGCAATCTAAGCCGAGCTAGACTAAAACTAACACAACTACCAACTAACTAAAAGGAACAATCTTGTCCTTACATACTTTCCAAGTAGGGTGTAAACAAGATGTGACATACAGAGGGTGGAGAGAAAAGTGACTGGTGAAAATCAGGGTGTGACAAGGAGAGGGGGCGGAGCAGGCAAGAATTCTACCACTGAACCACCAATGCCCTGGAGGGAGGGTGGTGCTTTATGTAAATGTAAAAGTGATTTATGTAAATAGACCACAGCAGTGGTTATGTAAATAGAATACAGTAGTTATGTAAATAGAATACAGTGTTAAGCAGGGGGGATTAAACTAATGAAACAGAAGGGGTTTTTAGAAGCATACCAACACATTTCTTTGCAATGCTAGGGTCTTTCTTATGCATTAGTTCATGACCCCTGGAATGCCTTTTTGTTTCAATATACAGAGACAGGGGAAGAGACACGAGGGCATTGAAGCTTGTTGCCCAGAGCCACGGCACCTTCTGTGTAGTATTGGAGCTTGTAAAAAATGGCGACCAATCCCTAGCACTGCAAAAACGGTATCATCTGTTTTCCATCTACACCATACCTCTGCCTCGCGTGAGCTTAATGTGTAGCTTGGCGATACGAGAATCCGGCATGAAGCCCAGCCAGTCTATCTTGGCGTCACTCTCGATCGCACCCTGTCATTTCACAAACATCTCATAAAAACTGCAGCAAAGGTGGGCACGAGGAATCACATCACTGCAAGACTGGCCAGCTCCTCATGGGGCGCGAGCGCTTCCACACTACGATCATCCTCTCTGGCATTATGCTATTCCACTGCAGAATACTGTGCCCCAGGATGGTTCCGCAGCCCCCATGTCCACTTGGTCGATTCCAAATTATACTCCTCCATGAGGATCATTTCTGGAACCATCCATTCCACCCCGGTTCCATGGCTGCCAGTTCTTAGCAACATCGCCCCGCCAGATATTCGTCGGGATGCGGCATCATCTAAGTTCATTTCCCACGTCTACGCTCGACCGGACCTGCCAATATACGCGGAGATCTTCGCCCACCCTGTCCAACGCTTGACGTCTCGTCACCCAATCTGGCCCCCTACGCCTACACTGAACTTCTCTGTTCCAGACTCTTGGAAACAGAGCTGGCAGTCAGCTGAGGTAAAGAACAAACACCTCATCACAGACCCCTGCGAGCGTCAACCCGGCTTTGACCTAGCACGTTATGATCGGGCCCTCCTCAATCGCTATCGAACAGGCCATGGCCGGTGCGCCGCTATGTTCCATCGCTGGGGAACCAGAGACGACCCGAACTGCCCCTGCGGCTCCAGACAGACTATGACCCACATAGTCAACGACTGCCACCTCTCCAGATTCAAAGGAGGTCTCGAAATTTGACATCAGGCTCAACCTGACGCTGTTGACTGGCTACGGAAGAAGGGCAAACGCTAGAAGAAGAAGGAGCTTGACTCCAGGTCTCACGCACTGCAAGCTGCGCATGGACCGCACTTAGCGAGCTGTCTCCCCAACTCACCCTTCATTTTGACTGCACAGAGTTGGAAGGAGTCACCTATTTACACAAATAAGTGACTTGTGGGGCTTCTGACACGTCTGCTATTTTTGGGTAAAAATCTATGATCACACTGACAAGTGTTAACACAGCTTCTTGAGTTGAACCAATGTTTTTCAAACTTGAGTAATGTTCTAACCATACTTAAGGATAAACAAACTCTATAGACTTTCAACTGTTACATTATTTTGATTACATTACTGAGATGTATATAAACACAGTATGGGCTGTGTATGGTCACCGCTCTTTGCATTCATATAAGCAAAAGCAAAAATAAAATTAAATGTAACAAAATCATTTATTTCATTCAAATGAAGAACATAAATTTAGTGACAGATGTTATTTGAATGGGACTAAATTGCAACTCGAAATATAAATACAGTTCCTACTGCTGTTTCGTAGGTTCTTCCAAGTCCACCAACAGTAGGCTGCCATGTGTAATAAACTTACCCATCTCTATGAAACAGAAGCAGAGGGAATTTTTTCCCCCCTTTTTAGATAACAAGATTACTTACCATACGGGCATCCTTTAGCAAGAGTGTACACATTGTCAGAGCCCTCTGGTCATATCCCCCTAACATTTCTTCCTCTGGAAGAATGGATCAGATTTCTTTTTGGTGTGCAGAAGGAAGGAGTTCTGGCTCCTGTAGTTGCTGGACATGAATGTTGGCCAATTGACCCATATTCCTAGTCAGTCTCTCTCACGTTGGCGAGGTCATCTGCCCAGAGAGGTTAGGATGGGATTGTAGGAGCACCTGGCACTTGGCTAGCCATATTAATTTATAACTGTCAACTTATGTGTTGGTCTCCCTCACTTGACTGGAGCTTTCTGAAGTCAGGTAACTGTGTCTTTTCTCCAGGGATAAACCCATCCCCTCATCAGATCAAAGACATTCAGGAACATTTTCAATAAACTGCTCGATGAAGATGATCTCAAAAAGGAAGCAGATGTTCTTGAGTTCTGAGAACAGAAGGAGGAACAGAAAGCGAAAAGGTACTAACCGGTGTGATAAAGGCTTTTATACTAACTAACTCCTTTGCTTCTTGCTATACCCTGAAGGAGGTATTCTAGCTTGCAGATAGTGAACCAAGGGTTAAGTAAGTTCCACAAACTCATATAGCTAACTGCTAATATCTTTTTTTCTTTCAGTTTCTAAATTTGTCCTTTATTAGAGTACGAAACAAATTACATGTGAAAGTGAAGTCAGAGTTAAAGCTTGGGGGGGCAAGTGCCCCCAAGGGTCTCTGGAACGAATCCAAAAGACCATAACTGCTAAGACCATAGTTTGCACCTATATAACTTAAATTGAGCCTTCAATATCCTATTTTCTCCCTTTCTCTTTGTTCTCCAGGTTATCGGTGACTTTATACCATCTAGAGATACTCACTTTCACTCTCTAGTAATTGGGCAGTTCCCCTAACCAGTTGTCTTCTACGCACTGTCTAGTCTCGTCTTTTCATCTTCCGTTTGTCTCTTGAGACATAAGATTAGAGCATTGAAGAGATTCTGTAAAATCACTTCTAGTGCCAACACTATACAGTTAAACAAAGCAATTGAAACCAAGGAAAAGTAACAAGTACAGTAACTCCAAAACAGGGTCCCAGGTTTATTCTACAAAGTCTTCTGGTTGTCACTGAGCGGACACCCCTTAGAGAAGCTGGGCTGACTTTACACCCTGAACTTGCAATTCTTCCCTTTCCTAACAATTTCTCTTTTTCTCCCCAACAGTTTAGTCCATTTCTTTTGTCCTTAGCATTTTCAGACACTTATTTTTCCACTTATCTTAAGCTGTAACCACCACCTCCCCCCCCCCCGCCGCCCCCTTCCTGGTGAATTTGGTCAGCACAAAGGCTTGGCTCTACAGAATTCTGGAGATAGAGATAGAGGAGATAGGGCAAATAGTGAAGGGGAGAGACAGAGATACCTGCAGCCCTGCTTCATCAGTTGTGAAGCTTTCCCCTGCAGGTGGGGACCAAGGGCTTGAACCCGGGTCCTCATGCATTGTAGTGTGTGCGCTGAACCAGGTGTGCCACCACCCGGGCCTCTGAATCCCCTACTCTGTTCCTAAGAGGGGACTGCAGTCGGACTGTTGGATTGTAAAGTGTACTAACCTCCAAGGTCAACATTTCCCACTGAGCATGGTTTCCCCTTTCCCAATGTAAACAGGATCGATTTGGAAGCTGTCCATCATTCCACCAGCAGGAAGTTCTTTGACCTCTTTTGCCAAACGCCTACAGAAACATCCGTCTCTCCATAGGTGAGACACAGGTCCCCAGGTGAGGAACTGTTGAACAGGGGTGTATGTGAAGTCACTTCCGCACACATAGTGGTTCTTGATTCCCTTCCCCTCTTTCTTCCTGGGATCTCAACTAAACATTTCCTCAGAGCGCAAGGCCTCGAAGAGCATAGGCTCCCAAACATCTGCGTTTTCCAAGATTCCTAGTTGAAGTCAACTAATATCTACTGTGCAGTTTACAAAATACTGTTCATTCACATAATTCTAAGCAACAAATCCTCAGACACACCAATGTGGTTTTATTTGGAAAGAGGAAATCTTCTGCAGCCAGTTAAGCCTATCTTTCTCCTTTCCCGGAGGGGCCTAATGTGAAATGCCGGCTAATAACATCATCTTTCTCTCTCTCTCTCTCTCTTTCTTTCTTTCTTTCTTTCTTTCTTTTCCCTTTTTGTTGCCCTTGTTTTTTTCATTGTTGTAGTAGTTATTATTGTTGTTAATGTCGTCGTTGTTGGATAGGACAGAGAGAAATGGAGAGAAGAGGGGAAGACAGAGAGGGGAAAGAAAGACAGACACCTGCAGACCTGCTTCACCGCCTGTGAAGCGACTCCCCTGCAGGTGGGGAGCCGAGGGACCTGAACAGGGATCCTTATGCCGGTCCTTGCGCTTTGCACCACGCGCGCTTAACCCGCTGCGCTACCGCCAGACTCCCATAGCATCGCCTTCCAAGCAGTCGAGCTGCCTGTTGCCATAAAGGAGAGAGTCCTTTACAGAGGGCTCTGCCCTCCTCTTCCGTATATACACGCCAGAGAAATAAGCAAGGTTCTTTTGGGAAAACCCAGCGTGTACTGACCAGAGTCCACGCTGCCCATCCTATCAAGCAGCAGAGGAAGGTGAGTACGATCAGGGCCTCCACAGGGCCATGTTCAAGTTCCCTGGTAGCCAGAAGATAAGTGGGACTTGGGGGCCCGGCAGTGGCGCACCAGGTTAAGGGCATATAGTATGAAACGCAAGGACCCAAGCAAGAACCCCAGTTCGAGCCCCCTGCTCCCCACCTGCAGGGAGATGGCTTTGCAAGCGGTGAAGCAGGTCTGCAGGTGTGTCTACCTTTCTCTCTCCTCTATATTCCCCTCCTCTCCCAATTTCTCTCTGTCTTATCCAAAGCGGGGGTGAGTGGGGGTGGGTGGGAGGGGAATGGCTGCCAGGAGCAGTGGATTCATAGTGCAGGCACTGAGCCCCAGTGACAATCCTGGGTTAACAGTGGGTGAACTTGAAGACATGGCGGATGGTGTCACGTCCTGGCTGTGGGGTTATACATCCCTAGTTGTGGCCTCCGGCCCCCAAGTAGCTGGCCCTGCACTCAGCAGAGCTTCAACACTGCCTCCCCTTAATCATACCTACTCTTAAAATTCTGCTTCTTATAAAATAAAAGTAGCTTCTCTCAACTTTATGAAGATAATTCTAGTTAAAGATTCCCCAGTCTCACTCCACACAGTCAGACTCAAGGAGTATTTTCTTAGGATACTTATCAGTGATTTATACTTGTCGGTACCATGTCTTATCTCTCCTACTAGACTACAAGTTCTTCAAGGCAAGATGACTATCAGACTGTTTTGCAATTGTTCAGAGCACCTGCTTGATGTTTGTTAAACGAATAAATCAATAAAAGTGAATGAAGGAATTATGCAGTTTTAGTCAATCCTCTTGATTTTCTGTGGTTTATCTAAAGAAACCTCTAAATATAGGAAGATGAACTAGAGATAAAGGGACTTTACCTTATTGGACCTCCTCCTCCCCAGTATATAGAAATTCAGAAACTCTGATTTCTTAATTTAATTTATTTATCGGATAGACAGAAATTGAGGAAAAGGGGGTGATAGAGAAGGAGAGATAACCTCAGCCCTGCTTCCCCACTCAAGGTTCTCCCCCGCAGGTGGGGACAGGGGCTTCCCAGTCTTGAGCAAGATAACATATGTGCTCCTCAGGGCCCCCAACTTTGATTTTCCGACTAACAGTAAGCTAATTAATTAGTTCTTTCTAGAAAATTTGCTTAAGGTGATTTATCTTCGCTAAGTTGTGAATTGTCAATTCTCAAATATTAAACCAGCAAAAACATGTCTGAGCTCACTGATTAGTCATATTTTCCTCTTTATATGAACTAGGAATTTAGGTTGCTGCCTTAAATTTTGCTCTCAAGGACGATGGTCGCGTAAAAGAATCACGGGGGGAGCGGGGGAGGGGTCTGGCGGTAGCACGTGGCGCAAAGCGCAAGGACAGGCATAAGGATCCCGGTTCCAGCCCCCGGCTCCCCACCTGCAGGGGAGTCGCTTCCCAGGCGGTGAAGCAGGTCTGCAGGTGTCTGTCTTTCTCTCCCCCTCTCTGTCTTCCCTTCCTCCTTTTCTCTCTGTCCTATCCAACAACAATGACATCAATAACAACAACAACAATAATAACCACAACAACGATAAAAAACAACAAGGGCAACAAAAAAGGAAATAAATAGCCTCCAGGAACAGTGGACTAATGGTGCAGGCACCAAACCCCAACAATGACCCTGGAGGCAAAAAAGATAACAACAACAAAAAAAAAGACTGACAGGAAGATACAGAAGAAGTAAGCACATAGATGCAAAGACAGCATACCAGCACTAACTCATTCCTCCCCACTTTTGATGACCAACAGCACCCCTACATCTTGAAGCAGGCTCTGTAGTCCATGTGGAGACTGGGAAAGCAAGAGAAAAGGGCTGTGCAAACACGACTTGTAACGATGAGTGAATGCAAAATGAAATTTCAAGTTTTTCTTAGTATTAAAATACCACTACAATTATATATAGATAGATTGCCCTTGGTGCTTGGACCAAAAATGTAGCAACACCAGTAAACTGAGATAGGGTGAGTTGGAAGGGCAAAAGGAGCTTTGTCCTCTCTTGTGGGCTTCTCCAGGACTTTGCCCTCACTATAAAGTAGCAATGGTAAAGATTGCCCCACTCTGCAAAGGGAGGCTGGATCATCCTACTTTGCCACTGGAGGAAGACGGGTCCTGAAATGAGTGAGTGCAGCCTAGAATGTTCCCAGCTGTGACCACAGACTGTGAGCTCAGACTGACAGGGACTTGGAGGTCACACAGGCTCCTGGGCTAAATATGAATAGATAAGGGCCCTGATTCAGATTGATGGTATAAACTGTTAGTTGGTATAAACTGTTAGTTGTATATATTTATTTTCTTCAAGTTTGGGGGCTACTCTCTGCACTAATCCAGCTTTCTAGGCCTATTCTCAACTCTGAAACCATCTTACCAGACAATAATTTTAGTCCACTTGCATGTTAGCTAACAAGCTCAAGCAAAAACTACTAAAGTCACAGACCCCTAGGAAAATACCTAAAATGGACTTCCTAGCTTCTCTCCACCCAAGATCCCTGTTCTCATCTGCTCTATTCCTACTTTTTGGTTTCTGTTTATTAAATAATTTGTCCTGCTTTGTCCCTTACCCCCGATTCCCCTGAACAGAAGACCTCATTAATGTCTCCTGCAGTCTCACCTTCCCAGAGCCCTGCCCCACTAGGGAAAAATAGAGACAGGCTGGGGGTGTGGGTCGATCTGCCAATGCCCATGTCCAACGAAGCAGCAATTACAGGAGCCAGAACTTGCACCTTCTGCACCCCAAAGTGAATTTTGGCCCATACTCACAGAGAGGGGAGAAATGTTAGGGGTAAGATGACCAGAGGGCTCTGAACTCTAACTCTATCAGAACCAAGTCAGAAGAGAAATAAAGGAAGTACACTCAGACATTGTAATAGGTGTAGGTATGACTTAGCAAGAGAAGGCAGAATCTTAGGGAGAAAAAACAACAAATGTATAAAAATAGAGGGGCCAAGCAGTGGTGCACTTGGTTAAGCGCACACACCACAGTGAGCAAGGTCCTAGGTTCAAGCCCTCAGCTTCCCACCTGCGGAGGTAAAGTTTCAGAAGTGCTGAAGCGGGGCTGCAGGTGTCTTTCTGTCTCTCTCTCTCTCCCTCTCTGTCATCCCCTCCCCTCTTAATTTCTGTCTCTCTCCAGTAATAAAGTGAAAAATATTTTTTAAAAAATGAAAATATAGTTAGAGGAATAATAGTCAACCCATGTCTTGTGGCCTTGGGAGAACTACTGCAGTTTCCAATGGAGGAAATGGAGATGCAGAGCTCTGGTGGTGGGAAGGGTGCAGGATCACACCCCTGTAATCTCATAGTTTTATAAATCAATATTAAATCACTAATAACTTTTTAATAGCTATTTATCTTGAAAGCAGAAAAAAAAAAAAAAAACCACTTTGAGATGCTAGGTTTGCCTCAGGGTGGCAGGCCCAAGACATCACATTTTGCAGACGATCAGAATAAAGGGGCTTCTAGTCCTGGCTCCCTGCAGGCAGTCCCTCGCCAGCGCTGCGGGCTGGGCAGAGAGGCGCTGATTGACAGGGGCCGGTCAGGTGACCTGGCGCCGCGTTCCGAGCCTGCACCCAGGGGCCACGGAACCCGGAGGCGTCTCTGGGGCCAAAGCTGCCGCGGGTTCGGGACCCAGCGCTGAAAGGGGGCGGGCAAGGGAGCTGCGCGGGGCTGCTGGCCACACCTGCCCGGCCTTTGCTGGGGTGGTCGGTGTGGGGGTGACCGAGGAATCTAGCGTCCCTAACCCCACTGCTCTGCCCCCGCGCCCCCCAACATTTTATCCTCCAGCCCAACTCTATCCACCAGGACCCCCCTCTCCCCCAGAACCCCCTCTATCCCACAGGACGCCCCTCTCATCCCCGGCCCCCTACTCTCTCCCCCTGCCCCCCACTCTCTTCCCCAGGCCCCCCACTCTCTCCCCAACCCCCTCTCTGTCCCCCAGGGACCCCACTCTGTCCCCCAGGCCACCAATATCACCCCCAGGGCTCCCACTCTCTACCCAGCCCCCCACTCTCTCCCCCAGGGACCCCACTCTGTCACCCAGGGACCCCACTCTGTCCTCCAGGACCCCATTCTCTCCCCTAGCCGCCCACTCTCTCCCCCAGGGACCCCACTCTGTCCCCCAGCCACCCGCACTCTCCCCCAGCCCCCCATTTTCTCCCCCGGCTCCCCACTCTCTCCTCCAGGGGCCCCCACACGCTCCCCCAGGGGTCCCCGCTCTCTCCCCCAGCCCCCCACCCGCTCTCTCCCCCGGACCCCCACTCTCTCCCCCAGACCCTCACTCTCTCTCCCCCAGCTCCTCACTCTCTCCCACAACCCCCCACTCTCTCCCCCAGAGCCCCACTCTCTCCCCCAGGCCCCCACACTCTCCCCCAGGCCCCCCCCACTCTCCCCCGGGCCCCCACTCTCTCCCCCAGCGCCCCCCACTCTCTCCTCCAGCGCCCCCCACTCTCTCCTCCGGCCCCCACTCTCCCCCGGCCCCCCACTCTCTCCCCCGGCCCCCCACTCTCTCCCCTGCCCCCCACTCTCCCCCGTCCTCCACTCTCTCCCCGACCCCCACTTTCTCCCCGACCCCCCCACTCTCTCCCCCGGGCCCCCACACTCTCCCCCGACCCCCACTCTCCTCCGGCCCCCCACTCTCTCCCCGGTCCCCCACTCTCTCCCCGGCCCCTCACTCTCCCCCGGCCCCCCACTCTCTCCCCCGGCCCCCCACTCTCTCCCCCGGCCCCCCACTCTCCCCCGGCCCCCCACTCTCTCCCCTGCCCCCCACTCTCTCCCCTGCCCCCCACTCTCTCCCCCGTCCTCCACTCTCTCCCCGACCCCCACTTTCTCCCCGACCCCCCACTCTCTCCCCGGCCCCCCACTCTCTCCCCGACCCCCTACTCTCTCCCCGACCCCCCACTCTCCCCCGGCCCCCCACTCTCTCCCCCAACCCCCCACACACTCCCCCGGCCCCCCACTCTTTCCCCCGGCCCCCCACTCTCTCCCCCAACCCCCCACACTCTCTCCCGGCCCCCCACTCTCCCCCGGCCCCCCACTCTCTCCCCCAACCCCCCACACTCTCCCCCGGCCCCCCACTCTCTCCCCCAGCGCCCCCACACTCTCCCCCAACCCCCCCCCACTCTCCCCCGGCCCCCCACTCTCTCCCCCAACCCCCACACTCTCCCCCGGCCCCCCACTCTCCCCCGGCCCCCCACTCTCTCCCCCAACCCCCCCACTCTCCCCCGGCCCCCCACTCTCTCCCCCAACCCCCCCACTCTCCCCCGGCCCCCCACTCTCCCCCGGCCCCCCACTCTCCCCCGGCCCCCCACTCTCTCCCCCAACCCCCCACACTCTCCCCCGGCCCCCCACTCTCTCCCCCAGCGCCCCCGGCCCGGCAGCCTCTCCTCCCCGCCGGCTGGAGGCGGGCGCAGGGGGAGGAGCGCCCAGTGGCGGGACCGCCTTTCCCGGGAGGCCCGGGCCGCCCCCGCCCCGCCGCCGAGGAGGAGCCTCCGGGAACCCGGGCGGGGCTCGGCGCTCTGGGCTCCCCGCTGTCGGTCGGGCCGGTCTGCGGGGCCACGTCTCCCGCGCCTGGGACTCGGGTGCGCCGTGGGGCCGCTCCCCGCTCGGCCTTTGCCTTTGCTTCGGGCGGAACTAGCGGCGCGGAGATTGCACAAGTTGCGGCGGCTTCCAGCCAGGGGCTAGTTGCTTTCTGCTGCCCCTGCTGGCCTCTCGCCCGGCTCTCCACTTTGCGCTTCCCAACCCAAGTACATACACGGACTGGCGCTCGGCCGAAGTCAGGCGCGCAGCCCGCAGCCCGCACCCCGCAGCCCGCACCCCGCACCCCGCAGCCCGCCCAGGAGCCCGGGGCGCGGCGGGACGAGCGGCGGCCGCGATCCCGGAGCAGGTAAGCCCCGCGCCTGGCGGGAAACCATCGCGGCCGGCGGGCGGGCCCAGCTGCACTGGCCGACAGCCCCCCGCAGCTCCAGGAGCCCCGTCTGTCCGCAGCGAGAGGCGACCAACTTTTATGGGTTTTTTTTTTTTTTTTGCATGCACTTTGCTGGGACTCACAGTTCAGCTCCCCCTCTAGAGACAAACGTGGAGAGAGCCTGGGCCAGGAAAACTGTGCTTCTGGCTCCAAACCACGCAAAGCACCCCGGGCACCCCCAGTCCCCGCCAGCCCCCCTCTCCACTGGGGTGAGTGAGGCCTTGGCGCGCGGTGGGAGGGGGGCACCCGCTCAGCGATCACCCAGAGGGGACGTGGCCTCCTGTCACCCACCCCACACCCCAGTCCCTGGAGGGCGGGCGTCTGGAGTGGGAGACAGACAGACAGACAGACAAACAAACTGACTGACTGACTGCAGGGAGCGGCTCCTCGGCCTGGCCACAGGCTGGCAGCGTGCAGAAGACCTTGGGGCTATTGCTTCTCCCAAGGGTGGGGTCCCGGAGAGACTGGGAGCGTCCAATCGGTGCGCAGTTCTGTGCTTTTTAAAATATCATTTTATATATCTTTAAAAGGTTTTATGCCGGACTCTTGGCATCCCTCGCTTCCATGGATCAGGTTAATTCCTGTCTTCTTTCAGTCCCGGGGTGAGGCCGGGTTTGCCCCTAGGCCGAATGCAAAGGCTCCAAGGAACTGAACACTCCGGACTGTGCAATTAGCTGGACCTAGTTGAGGGAGAGGAACTTGGGTTCCAGCATTGTTTCAAGGGAAGAAGAAGGCGTCCAGCTTACAAGGGCCAGCAGATCTGAAGTTTGTTTTGTGTTAAACTGAAGAGCCTAGGCTGCTCCCCCCCCCAACACCCTCTTTTCTGGATTTCTTCTTTCCCGGGCTTGTGGCCACTTTGGAGCTCACCCCCTCTGGGGTAGAAGTGAGTCCCTGGAGCCCCGGGTCTTTGGGATCCTCCCCATGCAAACTTTGTAACATGCACAACAGGCCCAAGTAAGGAGAGTTGCTGGTCCCATCCGGGCTGGTGGCCCGTTGGCGCTTAGAGGAATCTGAAGGTCCTGGGTGCTCCAAACCGCAGGGCGAGGGCGCTGGTCACCCCCCCCCACCACCACCACACACACACACCAGCCTGGATGTGACTGACAAGACAGGTCTTCACCGCTGGGTTGGGTGTTGCCAGCAGTTTCACTGCCCCTGCAACCAGTATTGATCACAGCAGTCTTAACAGTCAGTCCTTTGGAGCACCTCAGTGAGTGGATGGCAGCTCGGGTGTTTCTTTGACTAGATTTCAAGCTGAGGAGCAATTTCTTTCTTCCTGCCTCTCCCCTTGCCACTCTGGCTACGCTAAGGTTTTAAAGTTTGGCTTTCCAGTGTAGATGGATAGTTCTCACTCTAGGACTAGAATGGGTGGTCTTATTATTATTATTTAATATTTATTTCTTTATTCCCTTTTGTTGCTCTTGTTTTTTATTGTTGTAGTTATTATTTTTTAAAAAGATTTTACTTATTTATTAATGAGAAACATAGCAGGAGAGAGAAAGAGCCAGACATCACTCTGGTACATGTGCTGCTGGGGATTGAACTCTGGACCTCATGCTTGAGAGTCCGATGCTTTATCCACTGTGCCACCTCCCGGACCACTAGAATAGGTGGTTATTTTTATTTATTTATTTTTTAAATTTTATTTTACACCAGAACACTTCTCAGTTCTGGCTTACGGTGGGGCTGGGGGGTTGAACCTGGGACTTCAGAGCCTCAGGCTTGAAAGGCTTTTGTAGAACCATTATGCTGTCTCCCCAGCCCAGAATGGGTGGTTTTAAAACTCTAGGACAGAAGCCAACTCAATACCTCACATGCACACTGTTGTACCTCTTTGTATGTTCAGGTGGTGTAATATGCAAATTTCTTCAAAACCAAAACTCTGGTTTTTGCCTTTAAGGCCACCTTCACCCTTCTTTGACCCCAGGTTCATTGCTACACAATCTTGGCTTCTGCTTCATAAAATGATGAGCTAGAGATAAAGTTAACTGTATTTCAGTAAAAACTTAGCAGAACATGTATGCTCAGAAATTTAAAGCGGTGGTAACAAAAACAATACTTAGACTTGTTAAAGGACTAAACCCGATGCATATATTCATCCCATTCTGTTTCTCCTCTAACTCTAGCTGAAGGATTGCCTTTCCTCCATTTCATAGGAGAAAGAGAGAGAGAGAGAGAGA
The DNA here is from genome assembly GCF_950295315.1 of Erinaceus europaeus. Taxonomy (NCBI): domain Eukaryota; kingdom Metazoa; phylum Chordata; class Mammalia; order Eulipotyphla; family Erinaceidae; genus Erinaceus; species Erinaceus europaeus. The sequence continues at coordinate 6,203,692 of NC_080165.1, forward strand.
GAGAGCGAGCTAGCAGGGCCAAGTATATGGGCATGTCAGTAGTGAGACTTTTAATTTTGCCTCCTGCTGCAATACTTAGCAAATTAGGAGGTGTCTCTCCAATATGTTTCTCAGCCTGGAGTTTCCTGTTTTGTTGGTAGCAGCAAGAAGCACTTTAATCATGGTTTTTTTGCCTTCCTATTCTGGCCTTGTCCTCTGATTCCCCCCCCTTTTTTTGCTCTATCTTTGTAACATTTATGGATTTTGATTTTCAAGAAGAAAAAAGTTTGAGAAATATCTTAAAGAGTATATCAAAATAAATTCTGGACATTAATGTGCAGATACAATAGAGTCCCGTGTGCGCGCGCGCACACACACACACACACACACACACACACACACACACACACACACACAAAATGGAGTGTAAAAAGCCTTTGGGAAACTAAAATGAAGACCCTTGGCTAAGATCAGTTATGAAGAGCCTTAGAAATATTCTCTAAAGGGAACCATTTTAGTCTTTGAAGATAAATATTGTTGGTCGAACCTGGTTTTCTGTAGCAAATTTTTTTAAACAATCTTTTTTTAAAAAAATATTTATTTCCTTTTGTTGCCCTTGTTGTTTTATTATTGTTGTCGTTGTTGGATAGGACAGAGAGAAATGGAGAGAGGAGGGAAAGACAGAGAGGGGGAGAGAAAGACAGACACCTGCAGACCTGCTTCACCGCCTGTGAGGCCACTCTCCTGCAGGTGGGGAGTCGGGGGCTCGAACCCGGATCCTTCCGCCGGTCCTTGTACCACATGCGCTTAACCCGCTGCGCTACCACCTGACTCTCCTGTAGTGAATTTTGATATGTGCTGTTATGAACAAATTTTTTGGTTCTCAGATGTAATAACATAGCTTTAAGAATTCAGCATAGTTTCTACATTGTATACTTATGAAAGGAACTTAATTACATAATAAATCATGTCTTTTCATAGTAGGCCAATATAAAAAAGGAAAAAGTTTTTTTATACACTTCCTCCCTATGAGAAAAGATACTTTTCCTAGAGCTATAGTCTATCAGTTTTCATCTGCCTCAAAATCTTTAATGCAAACTTAAAAAAAATAAAATGACAGTTTGGGGCCGGGTGTTGGCATACCTGGTTGAATGTACATGTTATAATGAGCTAGGACTGAAGTTCAAGCCCCTGGGGTCCCTGCCTGCAGGGGGAAAGCTTTGCCAGTGGTGCAGGTGTCTCTCTGTCTCTCTCCCTTTCTGTTACCACCTTCCCTTTCAATTTCTGGCCGTCTCTATCCAATAAACAAAGAAAGAAAGAATATATATATATCTCGACCTGTTTCAAAACAAACGAAAGCCCTGGATAGCTTTAACCTTTTTATTATTTGAATATGCCCTTCTCCTGGCTGAAAAGAAGAAATAGTCATGCTATATTTTAAGAGTGTTTTATTTCATGAAACATTATAGTTTGGACATGATCAGTTTACACCGGCTTTACTGTTCTGGGCCTACTTTTTCTGATAGATAAAAGATAGAGAGATAGAGATTACCCCAGCATTACCCAGTGTCCTGGGCACCTGGGGTCCTGCCTGGGTTGTGTACACGGTAGAGCCAATGTCTTCCTAGGTCAGTTATCTCACCAGCCATCACAGAACATTGCTGAATGTGACACTGAATGTCACGTGTCTAGAAATAGTGACATATAGGTGGCCGGGCAGTGGCGCACCAGGTTGAGCGTACATGTTACCATGCGCAAGGACCCGGGTTCCAGCCCCCGACCCCACCTGCAGGGGGAAAGCTTCACAATTGGTGAAGCAAGGCAGCAGGTGTCTCTCTCACCCTCTTCTCCCTCTCTCAAGCTCTCTCTGTTCTATCAAGTAAAATAAATAAATGTTAAAAAAAGAAAGTAACAGGGAGTTGGGCGATAGCATAGAGGGTTAAGTGCACGTGGCGCAAAGCGCAGGGACCGGCGTAAGGATCCCGGTTCGAGCCCCCGGCTCCCCACCTGCAGGGGAGTCGCTTCACAGGCGGTGAAGCAGGTCTGCAGGTGTCTGTCTTTCTCTCCCCCTCTCTGTCTTCCTCTCCTCTCTCCATTTCCCTCTGTCCTATCCAACAACAGTGACATCAATAACAACAACAATAACTACAAAAACAATAACAATAAAACAAGGGCAACAAAAGGGAATAAATAAATAATTAAATATTAAAAAAAAGAAAAAAACACACTCAGTCATCCTCCCTTAAAAGATCTAGTGACCTATCGTATAAAATGATGATACCATATGTTGTGTCCCTAAATCCAACCACTGAGTTATATGTGAATTAACGTTGACTCTTCACAAATTAATACTGGTGTGTCATTAATTAGAGACCCAGTTAAATGACTGATTTATTTAACTGGGATTTGGGGTGTTTTTTTCAAGGCTAGATAGCTCAGAATCGAGTTGCCAAACTAAAAATCTGAATTCTGATTCAGTTAGGGTTGCTTGGGCAGTCTGTTCTGGAAATCTTAGGACAATGTAGTATTTTAATTATTGTATTTAAAAAATATATTTGTTTTATCTTATTGAGAAAGAGGAAGAAAGGCAGAGAGAAAGATACAGAGACCAGGGCACTGCTCACTTCTGACTTAGGGAGTGTGGGAGACTCAACCTGGGACTTTGAAGTCTCATATATGCGAGTCTTTGTATAGTGATTTATGCTATCCACCCATACTAATTATTGGAGTCTTTTTTTTTTTTTTAAAGGGATGACTTCACCAAACACACTTTTCTTATTTATTTATTATTGGATAGACAGAAATTGAGCGAGGAAGGGAAGACAGAGAGGGAGAGAGACAGAGAGACACCTGCAGCCCTGCTTCACCACTTGTGAAGCTCCCCCTGCAGGTGGGGACCAGGGGCTTGAACCTGGGTCCTTGTGTCCTGAGATGTGAGTGCTTAACCAGGTGCGCCAATGCCTGGCCCTCTAACTATTGTGTTTCTTCTCAAGTATTTCACTTAATTTATTTTAGTAAGGAGAGATACAGAGAAAAATAGGAGCATTACTTGACTCTGGCTTTTGGTGGTGCTGGAGATTGGACCTGGGACCTCAGGGCCTCAGGTATGAAAGATTTTTTTGTAGAACCATTATGCAGTCTTTCTTCTGTGGTCCTAATTATTGTTTTCTTAAGGAAGGCAGTATTGCAGCATACCATATTCAATTCTTTACATTCTAATGATGCTTCTGACTAATTCTGGATTTATTACTGAAGGATAAATTATTAATCCGCAGATCAATTAGTGAAGGCGAAATTACCTTATTTGAGGGATATCTATACTCAGCAGGATTCATATAACAGCTTTGCAGAATAGAATCGTGGTCAGTGGGTATAAGTTGTAACTGCCCAGCTTAGCATACAATCCAGACTGCTCTGTCTTTTTCTTGTCTCCAGTTATGCATGTCTCAAAGACACATCGCACTCTGCAGTCCAAATCACATTTAACATGTTTTCCCGGCAATTCTTTCTCCTTTGATTCCTGGTTCAGTAAACGACACGCCCACCTTTCTGCCCTTCTGTAGCCTGTGCTTTTTGCATTTTGGTTGTTGATTTTGCTGTGAAATAAAGGTGCTTCACCTTTCTGGTCTAACTTTCTCAGATAAATAGAGGCAGAGACAGAGAGACAGAGGGAGAGATTCCACAGTACTGGCACTTTCTCCTATGTGGTGGGGGGCCTGAGTTGAACCCAGGTTGCATAGATGACAAGACAGGTACACTGTCCAGGTGAGCTGTTTTGTTGGCCCTTCAAAATTCTGAAATATCATTTTTTCTTTAATCAGTTCCCCAACCCTGTTGACTCTCTTTAATAGCAGACATTCTATACACACACACACACACACACACGTCTGTCTGTCTTTCTGTGCTTGGTTAGGTCACAGTTACCTTCTGCCTGGAATATTTCACTAGAAAGAACACACACACACACACACACACACACACGTCTGTCTGTCTTTCTGTGCTTGGTTAGGTCACAGTTACCTTCTGCCTGGAATATTTCACTAGAAAGAACACACACACACACACACACACACACACACACACACACACGTCTGTCTGTCTTTCTGTGCTTGGTTAGGTCACAGTTACCTTCTGCCTGGAATATTTCACTAGAAAGAACACACACACACACACACACACACATGTCTGTCTGTCTTTCTGTGCTTGGTTAGGTCACAGTTACCTTCTGCCTGGAATATTTCACTAGAAAGAACACACACACACACACACACACACACACACACACACACACACACGTCTGTCTGTCTTTCTGTGCTTGGTTAGGTCACAGTTACCTTCTGCCTGGAATATTTCACTAGAAAGAACACACACACACACACACACACACGTCTGTCTGTCTTTCTGTGCTTGGTTAGGTCACAGTTACCTTCTGCCTGCAATATTTCACTAGAAAGAACACACACACACACACACACACACACACACACACACACACACACATCTGTCTGTCTTTCTGTGCTTGGTTAGGTCACAGTTACCTTCTGCCTGGAATATTTCACTAGAAAGAACACACACACACACACACACACACGTCTGTCTGTCTTTCTGTGCTTGGTTAGGTCACAGTTACCTTCTGCCTGGAATATTTCACTAGAAAGAACACACACACACACACACACACACATCTGTCTGTCTGTCTGTGCTTGGTTAGGTCACAGTTACCTTCTGCCTGGAATATTTCACTAGAAAGAACACACACACACACACACACACACACACACACACACACACACACACATCTGTCTGTCTTTCTGTGCTTGGTTAGGTCACAGTTACCTTCTGCCTGGAACATTTCACTAGAAAGAAGAGAACAGTAAATACCCACGTGCTCTGGAACCTAGCCTCTTACCATTTTCCAAGGTTTGTTTCCTCACACACACACTGTCTCTTTTTTTTTCCCTTCAGTCTTTCACTGTTTTCTTTGATTTGCTGATTGTTGCTATTATTCCCTTTATTTTGGAGGGTTACTGTAACTAATGGTTTACAGTACAGTTGTTGACATGGATCCATTACCTCAAGTCCCTTTTCAGCAACCCCCCCCACACCTCCCTCCCCAGAGGCCTTTGCTTTGGTGCAATACACCCCACCCACTCCCAAGTTTCACTTAGTGTTTTTTCTTTTCTGGTTTTGTTTCTTAAGTTCCACCTATAAGTGAAGTCATCTGCTATTTGTTCTCTCTCTCTCTCTCCCTTTTTATCTCTTTCTATATCTTTATTTGTGTCTATTGTGTCTATATATACTTACATATAAGTATTGGCTTGCTTGAAGTTATATTGAAGATATAATTCTTTGCTAAATATTTCATCACTTGTCTCTTACAACCAAAGACTTTCTCTTGTGTAATGCTGAAATCCTTAAAGAATCTGAAAGGACTTTGATATCTTAATACACAGCCCAAATCGAGATGTTTCAGTTAATGCCGAAATGTTTATTTTTTTAGAACTCTGAGTTGAAGCAAGGATCACACTTGATGTTCATGTCTACTGAGTTTCCCTTAACCTACAAAGTTCTCCCTCCATCAGATAGTTTTGCTTCCCTCAGCCCTGAGAAATTGAAAGACTCTATACAGTTTATTCTGAAGACTGAGGTGTCTGTTTATGAAAAAATTCACATTAAACAAGTTGGTCACAATCCTATAATAAGTCATGTGATGTATTTTCTATTTTGTTATAGATTGATCACTTGGTTAAAATCAGAATTTTCCCCCATTGGTATTTTATTATGAAAAAAAAAATAGTTAAGAGTCACTGAAAGAAATTTTTACCCAACCACCCATGTGCCCGGGGCCAGTTTCTCTGATGAACAACTGCTGTTGCTTCAGTCTTTATGATTCCACCGCTATACAAGGCAGACTGGTCATTGAAAAAGTCAGATCTAATCATGTTCCTAGTTCAGAACCATCTGCTGCACACCCACGACTCTTTGGAGAAGGAATAAAAGCTGTGACATGGTGACATGGTCTCCGGATTCCTCTTCCTGTCGCCGTCTCCCTGACCTCGGCTGGGCGGACAGGGCCCATTCTCTTGGCTGCATCTCTAAAGCGCTCGCCTCTCCTGCCGTTATTAAACGCCTGCTGATTCTTCCTTCTGCTTCATGTGCTTAGTCTTAGATCTTTCTTTTCCCATTTCTCTTTTTGACCAGGTACATTCATCTCATCCTTGATGACTTGGCTCAAATAGCGTTTCTTTTTTTTTTTTTTTTTAATTTTTATTTATAAAAAGGAAACACTGACAAAAACCATAGGGTAAGAGGGCTACAACTCCACACAGTTCCCACCACCAGAACTCCGTATCCCATCCCCTCCCCTGATAGCTTTCCTATTCTTTATCCCTCTGGGAGTATGGACCCAGGGTCATTGTGGGATGCAGAAGGTGGAAGGTCTGGCTTCTGTCATTGCTTCCCCGCTGAACATGGGTGTTGACAGGTCAATTCATACTCCCAGCCTGTCTCTCTCTTTCCCTAGTGGGGCAGGGCTCTGGGGAAGCGGAGCTCCAGGACACATTGGTGGGGTTGTCTGCTCAGGGAAGTCCGGTTGGCATCATGTTAGCATCTAGAACCTGGTGACTGAAAAGAGAGTTAACATACAAAGCCAAACAAACTGTTGACTAATCATGAACCTAAAGCTTGGAATGGTTCAGATGAAGAGTTGGGGGTGTGTGTGTCTCCATATTGTAGATAGTTAGTAGTCCTATTTTAGTTATATTCCAAAGGGCCTATGACTATACTAGTTTTTTTTTTTTTTTTTCCTTGAGCCTGACCTCTGATGTGCAGGTGGACCCAAGTTATTGTCTGGAGAGATGATGTCATGGCTGGATGAAGGATCAGAAAGCTGCATCAGGGAAGAGAGTAGCTCCCTAATATGGGAAAGCTGTATAAATATTGTTGACTGTAACTCAAATAGCATTTCTAAAGAAACGTTTCTCTAGCACATCAGGGCAGAATTCCTGCTGTTGGCTAAACCCTCTCCTTCCGCCTTGTAGAGCAATAGGTAATGGTTCCTCTCATCACCAGTGTCTTGGTGTCTGTACACTTCCTAATAGCAGAGAGTAATTTTTCTGCACATCATGTTTTCATAGCTTTACATGTAGTACACACTGAATAGACATTTCCTGAATGAAGTCGTGATACATGAGAATTTCACTATATCTGACTATACACCCTTGGATATACATCTAGATTTTCAAATTACTTTTTTCTTTCTAGGTCTCTATGTTGATCATTATAGGAGACTGAAGGTCTGAGTAAGAGAATTGAGTGACATCTTTGGATTATATTGAAACTCAACAGAGATGGCCAAGTACGGAGAACAGGAGGCCAGGGCTGATGATGGACAGAGTGAATTCAGTGACATCATCAAGTCCAGATCTGGTAGGAAAAACACGTTTCAAACAAATAAATGATGGCCTTTTATGCATGCGCCGATAAGTAAACATAGGTTTTCCTTAACTTACATTGTTCTCATGAAGCAAACTTTTTTCTTTTTAGGGATATAATTCTGAAAAATGACTTCTGTTGTAAAAGGTAGTTTAATGAGTCTGAAAACCCCCTCCATTTGGTTTCATTGTGTGTTGATTAGCATTGTATGGTGGAATGGTTCTGTTCCTGAAGGGTACTCATTTATTAGATTATTCTTTTCAACACAAAAGTACAGCTGAGCGTTTTTACTTGTCCTTGTAGTTTTTGAGGTCAGAGAGATCATTACTTCATAAAGGAAGCATCGTTTCAGCAGCGTGACTCTTCCAAAGTTGTGTTTCCATAGCTGTATATTCTTACTCCTAGTTTTTTCCTTTTGAAACTTTCTTTTTTTTTTTTTTTTGAAACTTTCTTTTGAACCTTCTCAAGGCATAGTTTTCACTGAGGTAAGGTAAGAATTAATTAAGATAGATGGATGGTTCTCAAGTGAAGATATAAATTAGAGACCTAAGCATAGCACTTTCTTTTCATTCACTTTATTGAATCACTGAATGCTTTTTGTTTCTGGCTAACACAGATAAATTAGCTGGGAAGTTTTTAAAAACTACAAATGTATTGCTTCCACTCAAGACCAACTGAATATAAATTTCTGTACTTAAAAAAAAATTGAATATGATTTGTCCATTGGCTTTTTTTTTGAGCAGACAGGGAGGGCCTCTCAGAGCTTTGAAAACTATACACAGAGCTCCACCCTGGGTAGGAACACTATATTTAAGTAACTTTGAGAGGGAGTCTGAGGTATAAAATTACATTTACTGTCACTTTAAAAACAAAATAGGAACCCAGGACCTGTTTTTGCCCTACGAGCCATCTTTATATTGTGTTAGCGGCCTATATCTTATTATTTAACACAGTAGAAATAAGCACAGAAACCAGGTTCTCTACTGATTCATTCCGATACACACTTCCTTTCATGGTTTGGTGTTAGTCTGTCAGTAAAGGTTTTAGTTGTTATAATCATGCCTCTGTTTTAGCTTCAAGGATCTGTGCATAATATAACTTACATAAATGTTTGTTTCAAAGCCTGCTTTGAGGGTTTTGTTATAAGTACATTTTAATAGAATTATATGTAGATTAGACAAATATATTATGTAGGTATTATTAATCTTTTGTTTAATGATCATTATTTACTTATTGGATAGAGACAGCCAGAAATTGACAGGGAAGGGAATGACATGGAGAAGGAAAGGGACAGAGAGACACCTGCAGCACTGCTTCACCACCTCCAAAGCTTTCCCGCTGCAGATGGGGACCAGGGGCTTGAACTCAGGTCCTTGTGCATTCTTTTTTTTTTTTTTAATATTTATTTTATTTATTTATTCCCTTTTGTTGCCCTTGTTGCTTTATTGTTGTTGTCGTTGTCGGATAGGACAGAGAGAAATGGAGAGAGGAGGGGAAGACAGAGAGGAGGAGAGAAAGACAGACACCTGCAGACCTGCTTCACCGCCTGTGAAGCGACTCCCCTGCAGGTGGGGAGCCGGGGTTCGAACCGGGATCCTTATGCCGGTCCTTGTGCTTTGCGCCACCTGCGCTTAACCCGCTGTGCTACAGCCCGACTCCCCTTGTGCATTCTAATATGTGTACTCAACCAGGTGCGCCAGCACCTGGCCCCTAAATAACTCCACTCTTTAAATAGGACGGAGAGAAGTTGATGAGGGCGGAGGGTGTGGAAAGAAAGACTCCTGTAGCACTGGCTCACCGTTTGTGAAGCTTCCTGGCTGCAGGTGGGACCCGGAGCTTGAACCCAGGTCCTTACACTTGGTAGCATGTGTGCTCAAGCAGGCGAGCTACCACCCCGTTCCCTATTAATATCTTTTCAAAAAGTAGAAAATGGGTGTCCGGTGGTAGCGCAGTGGGTTAAGCGCACGTGGTGCAAAGTGCAAAGACCGGCATAAGGATCCCCGGCTCCCCACCTGCAGGGGAGTCGCTTCACAGGCCGTGACGCAGGTCTGCAGGTGTCTGTCTTTCTCTCCCTCTCTGTCTTCCCCTCCGCTCTCCATCGCTCTCTCTTATCTAACAACGACGACATCAACAACAACAACTACAACAATAAAACAAGGGCAACAAAAGAGAAGAAATAAATAAATATTAAAAAAAGTAGGGGGTCGGGCAATAGCGCAGCGGGTTAACCGCAGGTGGCGCAGAGCGCAAGGACCGGTGTAGGGATCCCGGTTCGAGCCCCTGGCTCCCCACCTGCAGGGGAGTCGCTTCACGGGTGGTGAAGCAGGTCTGCAGGTGAATCTTATCTTTCTCTCCCCTCTCTCTCTGTCTTCCCCTCCTCTCTCCATTTCTCTCTGTCCTATCCAACAACAACTACATCAATAGCAACGATAATAATAACTACAACAACGATAAAAAAAGACAACAGGACAACAGAAAGGAGAAAAAATGGCCTCCAGGAGCAGTGGATTCGTGGTGCAGGCACTGAGCCCCAGCAATAACCCTGGAGGCAAAAAAAAAAAAGTAGAAAATAGGTGAGCTGGATGGTGGAGCGCCCGGTTGACTACACATGTTGGCATGTCCAAGGACCTGGGTTCAAACCCCTACTCCCCACCTCTAGGGGAAACTTCAGAGTTGTGTAATTGTGCTGCTGGTCTCTCCTTTTCTCCCTATTTCTTCCTCCCCTCTCAATTTCTCTGTGCTTTATCTAATAAATAAAAACAATCAAGTAAAAAAGTTAAAAAATAGAACACGTATAATGAGAAATATGTAGATTTAACAGAGGGAACTGAGAGAGCGCCCCACCCCACCCATCCTTGGTTGCCGTGCTCTGTAAATGTGAGCAGACATGTTCTCACGTTTCTGAGTCACCCTCCATTGCAGTAAAACTTTGGACGACTGTAACTGGACTTTAGCTATATTCTTTTATTTTAAATTTCTTTATTGGAGGATTAATATAATAGTTTGTCCATGTGTAACATTTCCCAGTTTTCCACATAACAATTCAACCCCCCTCTAGGTCCTTGTCTGCCATCATGTTCCTGGACCTGAACCCTCCCCCACCACCCTCAGTGTCTTTTCCTTTGGTACAAAGCTATATTCTTAATATGGCGATTACATAGCTTAAAATATACTGTACAGATATGAAGAATTTACATAGCTCTCAAAGTTTTTTTTGAATTAAGAGAAATATTTCTTAGAGACTGACCATTCTAATACACTTATGGAAGGCAATTGGAAGGAAGTACCACATTATTAACATCTGCATTTCAAATGGTCCAGTAACTATGTAGTTTTTTTTTTTTTTGAAACTAATAGAAATGGACTTGCAATTTGACAATAGCATTTGTATTATAGAAAAAAAAAAGAAAACAAAACAAAACATTGCAACAGCATAAATCCAATGTTGAGTACTGGCGAAGTCTTTATTCCCCCAGAGTCTTTTGGAAGGACCACAAGTTCTAATGTGTCATTTTTAAAAGGTTGTTCTGGTCAGATAACTGAGCTAGAGTTTTCTTTTTCTTTTATTTTTAATATATTTTTTATATTTATTTATTTATTTTCCCTTTTGTTGCCCTTTTTTATTGTTGTTGTTATTGATGTCGTCGTTGTTGGATAGGACAGAGAGAAATGGAGAGAGGAGGGGAAGACAGAGAGGGGGAATGAAAGACAGACACCTGCAGACCTGCTTCACCACCTGTGAAGTGACTCCCCTGCAGGTGGGGAGCCGGGGGCTCGAACTGGGATTCTTATGCTGGTCCTTGCACTGATCCTTTAGCATTTATGTTCATCAGAGATACTGGTCTGTAGTTTTCTTTTTTGGTTGTGTCCCTGTCTGCTTTTGGTAGCAAAGTGATGTTGGCTTCATAGAAGCTGGAAGGGAGTATTCCAGTGTCTTCAGTCTTCTGGAAGGCTTGTTAGAGTAGATGTATTAATTCTTATTTGCAGGTTTTGTAGAATTCATTTGTAAAACCATCTGGTCCAGGACTTTTATTCTTGTGAAGGTTTTTGATAACTGATTCAATTTCCTTGGCTGTGATGGGCCTGTTCATATTATCTAGTTCCTCTTTATTTAATTTGGAAGTTGGTAGGTATCTAGGAAATCATCTGTTTCTTCCAGGTTCTCTAGCTTGGTGGCATATAGTTGTTCATAGACGCCTCTCATGATATGTTGAATGTCTGTGGTGTCTGTTATGATATCTCCTCTTTCATATGATCCGATTTATTTGGGTCTTCTCCCTTTTTTGTTTTGTGAGTCTGGCTAAAGGTTTGTCGATTTTGTTCACTCTTTCAAAGAACCAACATTTACTTTCGTTGATCTTTTGTATGGTTTTCTTATTTTCAATGCTATTTATTTTTGCCCTAACTTTAGTTATTTCTGTCTTTCTGGTTGCTATAGGGTTCCTTTGTTTTTCTTCTAGGTCTTTAAGATGTGCAATCAGGCTGTTTATTTGTGCCTTTTCTTGTTTCCTTATGTGTGCTTGTATGGCTATGAACTTCCCTCTCAGGACTGCCTTAAATGTGTCCCAAATATTTTGAAAGCTTGTTTCCTCATTTTCATTGAACTCTCGAAACATTTTTATTTCTTCATTTATTTCCTGTCTGACCCAGTAGTTGTTAAGTAGTGTACTGTTGAGCTTCTACATGTTGGGACTATTACTAATCTTTTGTTGATTGTTAAGTGTTAGTTTAATTCCACTGTGGTCTGAGAAGATGCTTGGGATGATTTCAGTGCTTTGGATTTGCTGATGTTGTCTTTGTGGACTAACATATGGTCTATACTTGATAATGAACCATGTGGACTTGACTTGAGTAGTCAAGTCCACATGGTTCATTATCAAGTATATTCCAGTTTCTTGGGGTGAATGATTCTGAAATTGTCCAGTAGTTCTATTTTATCTATCTCCTCATTTAGCACCCTCATGTCTTTATTGATTTTCTACCTGGATGATCTGTCAAGTTGAGAGAGTGGGGTATTGAAGTCCCCTACTATAACTGTGTTGCTGTTAATATGTTGCTGTAGCTCTTTCAGTAGATGTTTGATGTATTTAGATGGCTTCTCATTGGGTGCATGGATGTTAATAATTCTTAAGTCCTCTTGATTGACTGATCCTCTGAGCATTAAGTAGTGTCCATCCCTATCTTTTTAAATTTTATGGATTTTAAAGACTTATCATGTCAGATATGAGAATAGCTATTCCTGCCCATTTTTGTGGGCCATTGGCCTGTATGATAGTTTTCCATCCTTTCACTTTAAGTCTTTGTCTTGTTGAGTTAGGTGGGTTTCCTATAGACAACATATTGTTGTTTTGTGTTTTCTGATCCATCTTCCTACTCTGTGCCTTTTTATAGGTAAATTCAGGCCATTGACATTTATTGATATCAAAGATTGAAGATATTTTAATGCCATTCTTGTAGAGTTTTAGGGTGTTCTGATATATGGCCTATTTATGGTAGTCTGACTGTTTATAGCAGACCTTTCAGAACTTCTTTCAGGGCAGGCTTGGTGATCGTTGATTCTTTCAACTGTTGCTTGTCTGAGAAGGTTTTTATGCCTCCATCTAGTCTGAATGACAGTCTAGCAGGATACAGTGGTCTTGATTGAAAGCCTTTCTCATTGAGCACTCGATAGATATCTTGCCATTCTTTTCTGGCCTGTAGTGTTTGTGTGGAGAAGTCTGCTGCTAATCTTATGGGTTTTCCTCTGTAGGTGACTCCTTGTTTTTCTCTTGCAGCCTTCAGGATCCTTTCTTTACCCTTATTCCTTTCCATTATAAGTATGATGTGTGTTGGTGTCTTTAAGTCTGGGTTAATTCTGTTTGGGACCCTCTGGGCTTCTTGAACCTTTATGTCTTTGATGTTGTCTAGACTAGAGAAGTTCTCAGCTATTATGTCCTGAAGAATGATTTCTTCCCCTCCCTCTCTTTCTTCCTCTGGTAAGCCAATGTGTATATTATTTATTTTTTAAAATATATTTATTTATTCCCTTTTGTTGCCTTTGTTGTTTTATTGTAGTTATTATTGTCATTGTTATTGTTGTTGAATAGGACAGAGAGAAATGGAGAGAGGAAGGGAAGACAGAGAGGGGGGAGAGAAAGATAGACATCTGCAGGCCTGCTTCACCACTTGTGAAGCGACTCTCCTGCAGGTGAGGAGGTGGGGGCTCGAACTGGGATCCCTACTCTCATCCTTGGGCTTTGCGCCACTTGCACTTAACCTGCTGTGCTATACCCTGACTCACTAATATTATTTCTTTTGAAGTTACCCCATAGGTCTCTGTTGTTGTTTTCAGTATCTCTTAATCTCTTTTTGAGATCTCCTACTTCTTTTTAAGTTGTCTCTAATTCGTCCTCAATCTTGCTAATTCTGTCTTCTGCCTCATTAATTCTATTCTCTCTCCCCTCTACTGATTTCTGGAGTTCATCTATTTTGTTACCCTGTTCTGATACTGTTTTAGCTTGTTCAGCTAGTTGTGTTCTTAGCTCAGCTATTTCAGCTTTCAGCTCTCTAATAACCTTGAGATAATTAGTTTTTTCTTCCAGAGTCACATTTGTTGTTTCTGCATTTGTGATAACAGCTCTTTCAATTGATTCTCCTGTGATTATTTCCGTAACTAGTGTTTGGGATGTTGACCTCATTATTTTGTGCTTCAACCTTTGGGGGCTTTTAGCTGGACTCTTGTCCTGGTTCATTTCTCCAGTATTTCTTCTTGTTGGTTCAGCCGTTCTATATAGTATGTTATGTGGTCCCTGTCTCAGTACTTTTCAAATTACTGATCACTCATGCCTGGATTGACTTATTTCTAAGTAAGGTAATCAAAGAGTTCACAGCTGTGGAAATTGAAAATTGGAAATGGTTTCAATATTATTTTAATCCCTGAGTTGGAGCACAGTGGCCTAAAAGCCTCTTTTGTTCTTTTTCTTCCCTATAGGCTATGGAAGCCTGAGGGCTTTTAAACTATAAGTAGGCTTCTTAGCTTAATCCCTCACTCTTGACCAAGAGATAAAGCAGGGTGGGGCAGAGATAATCCAGTGGATATGTAAAGAGACTTTCACAGCCCCACCGCTAGGCCACGGAGGTATAGATCTTCCCCTGAGTTTCCTGGTTAGGTCTCTGTCCCCTGGTGTCAGCCCAGGGCCTCCCCACCGCTGCCCCAGCTTCTGAGGGCTTCTGGGGGCAGTAGCAATGGAGACTTACAGTAGCATTTGGTGAGTCTTAGGGGAGTCCTCTCGTCCCTTCAGCCGTCTTTTTGTTGGTGAAACAGACTGGAGGTGGTGTCTCAACTGGTAAAGTGCCAGACTGTTACCAGCCATTTAATCTCCCCCTAGGCTCCTCTCTGTCCACGAGCCACACGTGTTTGCCCTCACCAGTGACTTGGTGGGTTCCTGAAGTCGTTCTAGCCCTGTCTTGTTGCCGTCCCAGATGATCTCCTTTGGTGTTCCTAGTTGACCCGAGAGAGGAGAGGAGAGAAACACAGCTGCTGCTGCTCTGTGACCCCACCTCTGGAAGTCTGTAGGCATTTTTAAATTATTTTCCAAAGGGCCTGTGGCTATACTGGGTTTTTTCTTTTTTTCTTTTTTGCCCCTGAGCCTGAAATCTGATATGCAGATGGATCCAAGTTATTGTCTGGGGAGATGATGTCATGGCTGGAAAAATGACCAGAAAGCTGGATCAGGGAAGAGAGTAGCTCCCAAATATGGAAAAGCAGTATAAATATTGTTGACTGTAAACTGTAAACTAATGTGATCTGGGGCCCGTATTCAACTTAGGAGCCTATGTGACCTCTGCATCCCTGTAGATCTGAGCTCACATTTTGTGGTCATGAGTAGGAACATTCCAAGCTGCCCCAATATCAGGACCCATCTTCCTCAGGTGGAGCATAGAGTATGTTGTCCAGCCTCCCTTCAGAGGTTGGAACATTCTCCACCATTGTTGATCCAAGCTGAGGGCAAGCAAGGTCCTATGGGGGCAAACAAAGGGCCTATTTTGTTGTTCCTCATAGAAATGAGCGGTAACAATGGAGAGAGGGTTTTTATTTGAGGTCTAGGCCCATCAAATCTTTTTGGGAATCTTCAGACTCCCCTATTAGGGCCCCAGCTGATGGGGTGGCCTGATAGTGACTAAAGAGTCATCATTAAAGTATGCCAGTCTCTTGCCCTTATTCAGCTTTTGCAGTCCTTGCTTTGATAAGGTTAGCTTTGAAGTGAGTGAGAGAACTGTAATAGGAATTAGGTGAGGAGGGTATCTAAGTCTATGTAGACTCTATTTCATTATGAACTTGATACTGACTCACTAGAGACTATTGTGCATTTTTGCTTTCAGGTATATATTTTGCCCTAATTTATGGATACATGTGAACATATGCTCTATCTCACAGGACCTAGTCTATATCTAGGTTTTGGGACTTTATTAGAAAATGAGCCTCCTGGAATGGAATTAGAGAATACTATGAAAGGAAAGATCTCACCCAAGTAATGAGGCTGAATGGTTGTCATTCCACACCTGATGTCTCTGGACACAGCCTGAAGTGAAGCATGCTGAGGTGGTACTCGTTGCAATTATTGGGTTGTGATCAGCAGATGCGATATCATTTGGTATGAATTGAGAGAAGCATGCAGGGAAGTGCGCCCCACCCTAGAGGTTCCAGGCCTTGGGGGAAATATAGGCTCTATAGTGGAAGTGGGAGGTTCCTGCTGTCTTAGGGTTTAAGAAGATAATGGATAGTTATTGCTATAATCTCATTGTTTGGCAATTGGGTTAACTTTGAAATATCCCTTTGTTAGGATTTGCTGTATCATTCACAACATCACCATAATTTATATCCTTTGACATTATTTGTATATAGCTGTGCCACTGGTTGCTTCTGTTCTCCCTGGTCTAGGCTTTTAAGAGAGTCAACATATCAAAGACTCTGCCTATGTATTAAAAAGACTCGGTCTGTGCTTTAAAAAGTTTGAGACATTCAATCAATTTTCCCCCCTCATATTAATTAAATAGTGATTTATATGACTACAAATTAATAGTAGTAAACATAAACACCATTCTCACCACCAAAAAGCTGTGTCCCCCCCCCCCCCATGAACCCGAACATCCACCCTCACCCTCAACCTAGGGTTTTTACTTTGGTGCCCTACTCCTAAAGACAGTCTTTAAGATATATTCTATATTTTAATCTCTTCTGACAAAGTGCGGTCCCTGTTCGGGCGCCAGATTTTTTGTGGCTTAATTTCCACAAGAACAAAGCATCAGCATTATTGTTCCCCCTGATAAGCTTTAGAAGAAACAGTATACAACTAGTCAAGAGAGAGACTGGTAAAACCTACATATCAAGTAAAAGATAGTTATTGTCCCTATTACAACTCCCATGTCCAGCGTTGATTCAATTACATAAGCTAGAACTCCCTACCTTCTGTTCCCCCAAAAGAATTTTGATCCATAATTCCCAGAAGGGTAAATAATAGGGGAAGTAAACTTACGCGCTCTACGCCCCCATTACATCAAGACCTGAATCATTTTTTCACCAGGAATCTTGTCTTTTTAAATTTTTAAAAAATATTTATTTTCCCTTTTGTTTACCTTGTTTTTTTTTTATTGTTGTTGTAGTTATTTTTGTTGGTGTTATTGATGTTGTCATTGTTGGATAGGACAGAGAGACATAGAGGAGGGGAAGACAGAGACGGGGAGAGAAAGACAGACACCTGCAGACCTGCTTCACTGCCTGTGAAGCGACTCCCCGGCAGGCGGGGAGCCGGGGGCTCGAACCGGGATCCTTATGCCAGTCCTTGTGCTTTGCGCCATGTGCACTTAACCCGCTGGGCTACCACCCAGCTCCCAGGATCTTATTTTTATTCCATCTATGAAAGGGAAGCAAATCTGTAAAATACCAGAGGAAGCCAGGCAGTTTTTCTTCTGTGAGAGACAAGAGGAAAAAAGGAAAGATACTCAGAAGTAATAATAGGTGTAGAGGTGACTTAGAAAGTGAAGGCAGGTGGTCTGGGAGGTGGCACACTGGATAAGTCATTGGACTCTCAACCATGAGGTCCAGAGTTCAATCCCTGGCAGCACATGTACCAGAGTGATGTCTGGTTCTTTCTCTCTCTCTCTCTCTCCTATCTTTCTTATGAATAAATACATAAATTCTTTGAAAAGAAAAAGTGAAGAAGGCACCAATGAAAAAAATGGAAGAAAAAATGACATATATATATATATATATAGAGAGAGAGAGAGAGAGAGAGAGAGAGAGAGAGAGATGAATATAGATACAAGATATCTAGAATCAGCCCATGTCTTTGACCTTGGGAGGACCATTGCCGCTTCCAGCAAAGGGGACGGGAAACAGATCTCTAGTGGTGGAAACCGTCGGGAACTATACCCCGATTATCTTCCACGTTTGTGCTGTGGTATCTCTTCTCTGTCTCTCTCACTCTGTTTCTCATTCTGTCTCTGGAATAAAAGAAAAAAGTCCACTTGAAGCATCAGGTTTAGTTACTTGTGATGCCCTAGCTAAGCCCTCACTGAAGGAAGGAAAGGAGTATTTCTCTTGAATTCACCTTTTAAGTTCCCCGTGTGTTTGTATCAGTGGCTGGCACTTTGCATTTTTGTTTGTATGTTTCCTAATGCCCAGTAGTAATTAATTCCACAAGAGTAGATCCAGTCCCTTTTTTTTAATGAAAAAGACTACACAGCTCTTTAAGTGCCACAACTACTGTTAGAACTCAGGTGATCTGCCCTCAAAACCCCTGTATTTGACTTCTATGGAGGGCTGTTGTCTCAGCAGAATCCTGTTTGTAAGGCCTTTCATTTTGTTGCTGCTAGATAGCTCTCTGTTTTGTCTCAAGTTTATTATATATATTTGCCTATAGTGTTATTGCTGGGGCTTGGTGCCTGCAGTATGAATCCACTGCTCCTGGCAGTCATTTTTTCCATTTTATTGCATAGGACAGAGAGAAATTAAGAGAGGAGAGGGAGGGGGTCGGGCGGTAGCGCAGCAGGTTAAGCGCACATGGCGCAAAGTGCAAGGACCGGGAGTAAGGATCCTGGTTCGAGCCCCGGGATCCCCACTTGCAGGGGAGTCGCTTCACAGTCGGTGAAGCAGGTCTGCAGGTGTCTGTCTTTCTCTACCCCCCCTCCCCTCCTCTCTCTCCCCTCCTCTCTCCATTTCTCTCTGTCCTATCCAACAACGACAGCATCAACAATAACAACAATAACCACAACAAGGCTACAACAACAAGGGCAACAAAAGGGGGGAAAATGGCCTCCAGGAGCAGTGAATTCATGGTGCAGGCACTGAGCCCCAGCAATAACCCTAGAGACTAAAAAAAAAAAAAAAGAGAGAGAGAGAGAGAGAGAGAGAGAGGAGAGGGAGAGAGAAAGACACCTGGAGGCCTGCTTCACTGCCTGTGAAGTTTCCCCTGTAGTTGGGGAGCTGGGGGCTCGAACCTGGATTCTTGTGCTAAGTACTTGGTGTGCTTAACTGGGTGCGCCACTGCCCCTCCCCCAGCTTATTATTTATCATAGACTTTTTTTGGATGCATTCTTTTCTTCTTCTTTCGTAGTACAGTTGGGACAGTGGGTTGTGAGGTTGAGCTTGTCTGGGCCTCTCCCATAGGCTGAACGGACTATGTGAGACCATCCTCTGTTCACAGAGTGGTCACAGCCCTCTGTGGCCTTGGTGTCAGTCATTTTCTGTGAAGCGGCAGCAAAGGGAAAAATACAATAGTAGTGGACAGGCAGCCCTCTGCGTGGAGGGTGGAGGGTGGAGGGTGGAGACATAACATTTCTGGTGAGAACTTTTTTTTTCTTCTTTTCTTTTTCAAGTCTTTTAACTGGCTGGTGAAAACAAGTCGTGAGTTTCAGATTTACAGCAGCAACGTGGCACAGTTCAAGGCTTGATCTGATGCCCGGATGAGTTATCTGTGGGGTTGAGAGATTTGGCAGACATGGGGGAGGGAAGGGAAGGAAAGAGTGCAGTGAAATGAAAATCAGAGCAATTATTTACTCTGGACTATTACATGTTGATAGCAAACCTCCTGGCCGTGTGCTCTTTGAGGTGATGAAGCGAGCTTGCCTTCATCACTTCATCAACAAGAGTCCGCGTTCTGACTAGAGCTTGTTTAAGAGGGTCAGTGGTCATTTCTGCACAGGAGTCATTGGCTAACTTGGTCATTTAAAGGAAAATCTGTGAGGAGATTTTTTTTTTTTTTTTAATAGGTAACAGGAATGTGAAAAATGCTTCTTTCTTTTTTTTTTTCTCTTTCTGTTTTTTTAATTTCTTTCTTTCTTTTCCCTGAAGCTTTGCTCGGCTGGTATACCTGCCCTTTGAAGGGAGGTCTTTGAGCACGTTTGCTTTTGTCCTTGAGCTCTGGGGACTTGTGGTGAGGGACAGTAACCCTGACAGAAATTCGGTTTTGACAAAAGAGAGCAAGTCTTCTTGAATCCAAGTCAAAGTAGTCTCAGTGTTGTTGCCGCGTGAGCTGAAGCGGTGCAGCTGCAGGCTGGTGTTCTGGGTTCTGTCTTCCTCACCCGGCCTGTGCGCAGGGCCAGGGAACCTCTCTAGGTGACCCGCTTGTGACAGAAAACAGCGAGTTGTGGAGAATGTTCTAAGCAAAGGAAGTATATTAGTTGCATAGGAAAAGTTGGTTTTACTGAAACTTACTTGAACCCAGAATTAAAGGCTGATGCACTGATTTTTTTTTTTTTTTTGTTCTTTTTCCTGGCAGTAAGGGAATGAGTAAGGTCATTGAAGCAGTTATGCACATTGGCCAGAGGTTAATTGTGAAGGATACTTGGGCAGTGGGAGGCCCCGGGCGCTCACTTTTGCATGCCTGAACTGGCTACTCACAAGTACACAAAAGTCATGATCTGAAATGCCAGTTAGTGTGAGTTTTTAAGACGTACTTACTTTTGAAACGATGACTGTGGGGGAAGGAATTTATAAGGGAGAACAGCCTTTGTACACTTGCTTCCTCTCCTGCATTTACATTTGTCTGTCCTTACAGGCAGGTAGTCTCCCTGTAGTTCTCCAGCTTGCTTCTTGGAAAAGTTCTTACCTGAGATTTCTTCATAGCCCATGGAGCTCTGCTATCAGAAAAGCCCGTTTTCCTGGCACAGTTAGAGGGTGTGTGTGTGTGTGTGTGTGTGTGTGTGTGTGTGTGTGTGAGTGTGTGTGTGTGAGTGTGTGTGTGTGTGTGTGAGTGTGTGTGTGTGAGTGTGTGTGTGTGTGTGTGTGCGCGTGCGCTAAGCTGTTAACCTTGGGGTGATACAATGTTCTGTTGCTCTTTAGAATTCAGTTTCTTTAAGGATTTATTTATTGTGTGTGTTTGTATATGGGGCAGGGAGGGAGGGAGAGAGTGAGAGAGAGAGAGAGGGAGAGCAGTAGCAGAGCACTGTTCCAGTCATATGTGACTCTGGAAACAGCTACTTCCTCAATTGTGAGACTTCAATTTTTGTAAATTTATTTGATGTTAACTTTTGAGGCAGTTCTCTCTTTTTATTAGTGATTTAATATTTATTTATAAAATTACAGGCCAACAGGGGTATAATTCCACACCGTTCCTACCACCAGAATCCCCAGTCCATCTTTTGTAAGTTACAGCTGTTTGCTTAAGGTTGCAGATACGGGTTAACTGGGTTAACTCTTACTTCTACAGTTCTCTGTTTATATTTGTGTATAATACCCACCCTTTTAAGGTCCCGTCTTCTCTTCCTTTCCAAGTTATACTTACACCAATTATTACCAGTGTCCAAATGTCCCCCTCTTTTTCCTCTTCTCTCTCTCTAGGTCCTGATGGAATCGGAGCTCAGAGACCTCTGACCCTCTTCCCTCTATCACTTCTGCCCCACTGGGAGTATGGATCAGAATGATTTTTGAGGTGCAGAAGGTGGGAGATCTGGCTTCTCTAATTGCTTCTATGTTGGACATGAGCGTTGGCAGGTGGATCCACACCCCCAGCCTGTTTCTGTCTTTCCCTAGTGGGGCAGGGCTCTGGGGAGGTGGGGTTCCAGGGCACATGGGTGAGGTCGTCTGCCCAGAGCAGTCAGGATGGCATCATGATAGTGTCTGCAGCATGGTGTCTGGAAGGTGGCAGGATATAAAGTTAAACAAAATGGTTAATGAACAGGAACCAATAAGTAGGAACAGAGCAGATGAGACTAGGGATCTTAGGGTGGAAGGAAGCTAGGAAGTCCATTTTAGGCATGTTCCTAGGGGCCTACAACTTTCTTAGTTTTTGCTTGAATTTGGTAGCTAACATGTGAAGCTGGATAAAGATATTGTCTGAGAAGCTGGTATCACAATAGAGAAAAGGGCTAGAAAGTTGGGTTAGGGCAGAGAGTTAGCTCCCTTTCTTTAAAAAAAAAAATCTGTGAATAAAATGAACTATTTGTCCCCCTCCGTCCATCTGCCCAACCCAGGACACACAGATATGTCCATATTTCACACGGGACCCTGTGTAACCTCTGAGCCCTGTTGGGGCTTTGTAGGCTAGCATTCAATTTCATTATAAAAAAATAAGGGGAGTCGAGAGGTAGCGCAGCAGGTTAAACTCATGTGGCACAAAGTGCAAGGATTGGTGTAAGGATCCTGGTTCGAGCCCCCAGCTCCCCACCTGCAGGGAGTCGCTTCACAGGCGATGAAGCAGGTCTGCAGGTGTCTCTTCCCCTCTCTGTCTTCCCCTCCTCTCTCCATTTCTCTCTGTCCTGTCCAACAATGATGACATCAATAACAACAACAGTAATAACTACAACAATAGAAAAATCAGTTCTATTACAGTTGTTCCATTTGAAGTGCAAAATGGGAGAATTTGATTTCAAAACTGAATTATTTCTTAAAAAATTTAATTGTTTCTTAAATTTTGTTGCGCTAGAGTAAAAGTTACACTGCTTTTCCTGTCAGGAAGCTTCCCCGGGAAGGTGAGGGCTGGGGCCACCACAGTCTTTGTTGTATGGCGATGTGTGTGCTCAACGAATGAGAGCTTGGCAACCAAGTAGTTATGAAGTCAAATCTGTGTTTAACTCTTTAGTAAAAATGTTTTTTGAAAATTAAGGAAAAAAAAAGCAGATAATATTACTTCTGATGTAGCAGAGACACTCAGTAAAAGGACTTTTTGACTCTAAAGTGTCATATTTTTGAAGTAAATAAATCTGCTATAGTTTAAAATGTTTTTAAAAATATTTATTTATTTATTCCCTTTTGTTGCCCTTGTTGCTTTATTGTTGTAGCTATTTATGTTGTCGTTGCTGGATAGGACAGAGAGAAATGGAGAGAGGAGGGGAAGACAGAGAGGGGGAGAGAAAGACAGACACCTGCAGACCTGCTTCACCACCTGTGAAGCGACTCCCCTGCAGGTGGGGAGCCGGGGGCTCGAACCCAGATCCTTACTCCAGTCCTTGCTCTTTGCACCATGTGCACTTAACCCGCAGTGCTACTGTCCTACTCCCACTTTAAAACGTTTTTTTAAAAATAAATCTAGATATTCTTTAGACTCCATAATTTTAATGATTTCATTTTTTTTTCATTTCTGTTTTCTATAAGATTTTGATATAGAGTATGTGAAGAATGCTAGGAAAGGAATAGCATTTCTGGTTAATACTAACAGATTCATTCTTTTTTAAAAAAAAATATTTATTTTATTTATTTATTCCCTTTTGTTGCCCTTGTTTTATTGTTGTAGTTATTATTGTTGTTGTCGTTGTTGGATAGGACAGAGAGAAATGGAGAGAGGAGGGGAAGACAGAGAGGAGGAGAGAAAGACAGACACCTGCAGACCTGTTTCACCGCCTGTGAAGCGACTCCCTGCAGGTGGGGAGCTGGGGGCTCGAACCAGGATCCTTACACCAATCCTTGCACTTTGTGCCACATGAGCTTAACCTGCTGTGCTACAGCCCAGCTCCCAACAGATTCATTCTTATTGCATCTTCTGCTCTCTGTGTGCATCATGCTGTTTAAGATAAATCCAGTAGTTATGTAATATGTAATCATGCTTTTATTCTGAATATTGGATTTTAAATTCATCCTGAATAAGGATCCTAGTTCACGTTAAATGCCAGAAACACCCTTTGGGATTCTCCTATTCCACCGTGTGTGGCCAGGCTACTAGCATCTGGAGTTTTTTTTTTTTAAAATTAATTAATTATTTATTTATTCTTTTTGTTGCCCTTTTTTTTTTATTGTTGTAGTTATTATTGATGTCATTGTTGTTGGATAGGACAGAGAGAAATGGAGAGAGGAGGGGAAGACAGAGAGGGGGAGAGAAAGACAGACACCTGCAGACCTGCTTCAACGCCTGTGAAGTGACTCCCCTGCAGGTGGGGAGCCGGGGGCTCGAACCAGGATCCTTACGCCGGTCCTTATGCTTTGCGCCGCCTGCGCTTAACCCGCTGCGCTACCGCCCAACTCCCACATCTGGAGTTTTAACAAGCTCTTTTGTGCCTGTGATTTATGGACGAAGGAGGCAGGTCTAAGACTCTTAGAACTGACGTGAAAGTGCTCTGCATATCCAAGGAGTTAGGAGAGTTGTAGTCCAATCATGAAGATTTCTTTCTACTTTTAAATGCATATGCTTAATTTTTTAAAAAAACTTTTTATTTATAAAAAGGAAACACTGACAAAACCATAGGATAAGAGGAATACAGCTTCACACAATTCCCACCCCCAGAACTCCGTAACTCATCCCCTCCCCCGATAGCCTCCCTATTCTTTATCCCTCTGGGAGCATGGAGCCAGGGTCATTGTGGGATGCAGAAGGTGGAAGGTCTGGCTTCTGTAATTGCTTCCCCACTGAACATGGGTGTTGGCAGGTGGATCCATACTCCCAGCCTGCCTCTCTCTTTCCCTAGTGGGGCAGGGCTCTGGGGAAGTGGGGTTCCAAGGCACATTGGTGGGGTTGTCTGTCCAGGGAAGTCTGGTTGGCATCATGCTGGCATCTGGAACCTGGTGGGTGAGAAGAGAGTTAACATACAAAGCCAAACAAATTGTTGAACAGTCATGGGCCTAAAGACTGGAATAGTGCAGATGAAGTGCTGGGGAGTCCTCCATTTTGTAGATAACTTGTAGGTGTATTTTAGCTAAATTCCAAAGGGCCTGTGGCTATACTTTTTGTGTGTGTGTGTGTGTGTGTCCTTTTTCTTTTTTCCCCTGAGCCTGAAATCTGATATGCCATTGGATCCAAGTTATTGTCTGGGACATGATGTCATGGCTGGGAAAAGGACCAGAAAGCTGGATCAGGGAAGAGAATGGCTCCCAAATATGGGAAAGCTGTATAAATATTGTTGACTGTAAACCTCATTGATTTGATGTGATCTGGGCCCCATAATTAACTTAGGAGCCTATGTGACCTCTACATCCCTCTAGATCTGAGCTCAGATTCTGTGGTCATGAGTAGGAACATTCCAGGCTGTCCCAGTATCGACCCATCTTCCTCAGGTGGTGCATAGAGTCCAGTCTCCCTTCGGAGGATGGAACATTCTCTACCATTGTTGATCCAAGTTGATGGCAAGGTCCTATGGGGGCCCACAGAGGGGTCTGTTGTGTTGCTCTTGATAGAAATGAGCAGTAACAATGGAGAGAGGGATTTATTCGTGGTCTAAGCCCATCATGTCTGTTTGGGAATCTCAGGACTCCCCGATTAGGGCCCCAGCCGATGGAATGCTTAAATTTTTTAAAATGATAAAAATTTCTTGGTAATGGGTACCTTATCTTCTTGCCTTGTATTTTGAAGAGTTTGGATTGTTCTGAACAATGATAAAACCATGGGAAGTGGGGTCAGGAGAGTGAGGGAAATTGTTGGTGCATTAAAAAAAATTATTAGTGATTTCATAATGATTAACAAGATTGTAAGATGACAAGGGTACAATTCCACCCAGTTCCCACCACCAGAGTTCCTTGTCCCATCTCCAACATTGGACGCTTCCCTACTCTTTATCCCTCTGGGAGTATGGAACAAAATTCTTTATGGGGAGCAGAAGGTGGGAGGTCTGGCTTCTGTAACTGCTTCTCCACTGGATATGGGTGTTGGCAGGTGGATCCACACTCCCAGCCTGTCTCTGTCTTTCCCTAGTGGGGCAGGGTGCTGGGGAGTAGGCGTTCCAGGACACGTTGGTGAGGTTGTCAGCCCAGGGAAGGCAGGATGGTGCATTTCTTATTGGAACCCATCACAGATCAGCCTGAAATAGGCAAATCCTGAGTCATTTCACAGACTTTTCTAGTCAATTCATTCTAAAAACATATGTATATACACCCTAAGAAACTGTTTCCATGAGGGTGGGGGAGGCAGCATAATGGTTATGCAAAAAAAATGGTTATGTCATGTGTGAGGCTCCTAAGTCCCAGGTTCAATCCCCCACACAACCATAGGCTAGAGCTGAGTAGTGCCCTGATGTTTCTCTGTGCGTGTGTCTCTCTCTGCATTTCTCTCAAAAATAAAATAAAGAAAATAAAGAAACTATTTCCATGATATTTGTATTTTTGAGGGATGGTGGAGAAAAAAAAAATATCTGCAAGTTTATCCTCTGCTGGCTTTCCTTATTTATCTTGCAAATTTGCAATTATGTATACAATAGGAGTTTTAAAATGGTTTAAAAAGTTAGACGTTCTTATTGATACGAAATTATTGTAAAGATATGCTCTAAAGATGAAACAAACAATAACATTATCTAGTTTTCTTATCTTTAATACTAAATACACGCTACTCTCTGATCTTAGATGCCACCGGGTGCTAATACTTAATACAAGTATAGTTTCTTTGGATAGAGCATGATCTGCCTACTGGCCTTTTAAAATGAGTGAATTTTTAAAAAATTGTTTATTTATTTTCCCTTTTGCTGCCCTTTTTTATTGTTGTAGTTATTGTTGTTGTTATTGATGTCATCGTTGTTGGATAGGACAGAGAAATGGAGAGAGGAGGGGAAGACAGAGAGGGGGAGAGAAAGACAGACACCCGCAGACCTGCTTCACCTCTTGTGAAGTGACTCCCCGGCAGGTGGGGAGCCGGGGGTTTGAACTGGGATCCTTATGCTGGTCTTTGCGCTACCTGTGCTTAACCTGCTGCGCTACTGCCCGACTCCCTAAAATGAGTGAATTTTAAAATACGAGTGATGGTTTTTATGTCAGAGATGAATCAGGCATTCTGTGACTCAGGCATCAAAGGCAAACTCCCCAAGCCACTGTCATTCCCCGGAAGTTTTGGATGTCCTTACATGTATTCAGTTCTCCACCCCAAGCACCAAACCACCGCTGTCTTTGTGAGCATGTGTGATGCGTGGTAAATGAGAGAGAGAGAGAGAGAGAGACCAGATCTTCCCCTGTGTACACTGTGTGAACCCAGGGCCTCAGGCATATGAGCTAGAAACTGGACTGCCCAGCCCCCTCCCTGGCCCCACGCCCTCAGTCTCTCAGAGCCCTTGAGTTGTTTGCTTGCATGTCCTTGAGTTCTCATCTTTCACTTCTTTGAAGTTGAAAGGAGTCACCAGGCTCAGGCTCACCACTTTAGCTCACACTACCCAGCTCAAGGGCCTGCATTCTGCAGCTGTGACGAAGGCCTACAGGTGTTTGTTGGCATTTCTGCTAGTCTTTCTCTCTCTCTCTCCCTCTCCCTCTCCCTCTCCCTCTCCCTCTCCCTCTCCCTCTCCCTCTCCCTCTCTATCTTTCCTCCTCCTCTCTCTCATCTATCCTCTCCCTACCCTGTCAATTTCTCTATCTTATCAAATAAAAGCAAAAAAAAAAAAAAGTCATCTGGAAGTGGTGAATTCTTCATGCAGGCTCCAAGCCTCAGTGATAACCCTGATAGGAAAGGGGGGGCAGAGATAGGGGGGAGAGAGGAGGAGAGCGAGGGGGGAAGAGAGAGAAAGAGAAGAGGGGGGAGAGGGAGGGAAAGAGATGGGGAGAGAGGGGAAGGAAGGGGGGAGAGAGAAAAAGAGATGGGGGAAAGAGGGAGAGAGAGAAAGGGGAGAGAAAGAGAAGGAGGGGGGGGGAGAGATACAGAAGAAAGGATTTTCATTTCTTCACTGATTGAACAACCTTCAGGGTGGTTTCAGATGCCTGCTTATTTCTGCACATACTGTGCTGTGGAATTTGAGATCTTGTTTTCAGAATTTAATGAAATCTATTCTAGAGGCCATTTTAAGATTTCAGAGCAAAGAAGGAGCAGCTCTAATTTCTGTTTGAACAGATTTTTTGGTGCAGAGGTTGACTGTGGAAATATGAATAAGTTTTAATAAACTATTCAGGAGGAACTTTTCAGATTTATTTGAAATGAACACGTACACACACACACACACACACACACACACACACTGAAACTAGTAAAATATACCTCAAAGTGAATTGAAAGTGTTAAAAAACAAAATTGATCTTTAAGTTGAAATGATCTGTTTTGTCAAAAACAGGTTGTTATATGATCAGTCTTAAAGTTGCAGTCTTTGAAAAAAATTATTTTTCTATTTTATTCAATAGGACAGAGAGAAATTGAGAGAGGAGGAGGAGGAGGAGATAGAGAGTGAGAGAGAGAGACACACACCTGCAGACCTGCTTTACCACTTGTGAATTTTCCCCCGCTGCAGGTGGGGGCCTGGGGGCTCGAACCTGGATCTTTGAGCAGGTCCTTGTGTTTTGTACTGGGTGCGCTTGACGGGCTGTGCTACCACACAGCCCTGTGTCTGTGCAATTTTAAATTCAGGTATTGACTCAGAGCCAGAAGAGCTCTGACCTTCTGGGCAGCTCTGTTTGTTCTCATCTACTGTTACCATACATAATTTCTTCTTTTTTAAAATTTAATTTTATTATTTATTTACTTTTTTTTTTTTTCCTCCAGGGTTATTGCTGGGGCTCAGTGCCTGCATCATGAATCCACTGCTCCTGGAGACCATTTTTCCCCCTTTTGTTGCCCTTGTTGTTGTAGCCTTGTTGTGGTTATTATTGTTATTGTTGATATTGTCGTTGTTGGATAGGACAGAGAGAAATGGAGAGAGGAGGGGAAGACAGAGAGGGGGAGAGAAAGACAGACACCTGCAGACCTGCTTCACCGCCTGTGAATTGATGCCCCTGCAGGTGGGGAGCCGGGGGCTCGAACCGGGATCCTTACGCGGGTCCTTGCGCTTTGTGCCACGTGCGCTTAACCCGCTGCGCTATCGCCCGACTCCCCATAATTTCTTTTTTTTTTTAAAAAAAAATTTTATTTACTCATCAATGAGAGGGTTAGGAAGAGAGAGAGAAAGGACCAGACATCACTCTGGTCCATGTGCTGCCAGGGACCAAACCCAGGGCCCCGTGTTTGAGAGTCCAGTGCTCCATCCACTGCGCCACCTCCCGGACCACTACCATACGTGATTTCTTTAGAGGCCATTGGAGCATCTACGCTACAGAGTCTGACGATGTTTATTTGTGCGTTTCTGTATCCCGGGCTAGTTCTGGAACACACAACGCATGGTACGGAATCTCATTTTGATGCTGTTTGTATAGGAAAGTCCGAGTTGACTTGAACTATTCATATTTTCGCCTTCACGAGCTATTTCAAGAGATGCCTGTCTGTCTTCAGTTTGAAGACTTGGTATTTGAGGAATGCACACACGTGACTGCTGGCTGTCTCAGGCCTGTCTCGCTCTTTCTGAGGAGCTGGCATAGAGGCAGGGCGCTCTGAGAGGGGCAACTCATTCGCATGCATATTCTTTTATTTACTTATGAGAAAGGAGAGGAAAGAGAATTACAGTGGCACTCTAAGTAAGTGGTCCTGGGGAATGAAGTTGGGACGAAAAGCCTTGAGAGCCCAGTGCAGTGTCCACTGGGCCAGCTCCCGGGCCTCTGCCTGTGTGCTTACATGAAATATTTATGGAATCTGACCCCATTCCAGCGGCACTAATCCTTTGAGACAGTCCAGATATATTTGCTGCTGTATGGAGCTGACAAAAAAAAAAAAAAAAAAAAGGAAGGAAAAAGAAAACAAAAACAAACCAATAAATAGCAAAACAAACTGCACACTGTCCTCTTCTGTGAAGGGAAAGCGTTTTACTTTCTCTCTTCCTGTACGGTGTGAGGCTGGGCTATTTCTGTTGCTCAGCTCAGTCTGCTGCCCAGCTGTGCTCATTTTGATAGTCATAGGGATGCTGCAGTGGGCGGGGAGACCCTGATCATCCCTGTTTCAGCAGTTTCTCTTCCTGCTCAGGGGAGGAGTGGGCATTGCGTTTCCCTCCTCCCCACCACAGGAACCTAACCCTCTATAAGAAGGCTTTGGAGAAGGGGGTTGCGATCTGCTACTTGAGTAGTAAAGAAAACTTACACGCACTTGTACACTTACCTTCGTCACCTCTCAGATGGTTGTTGTTTAATCTTGAGCTTGATGCCTTCAGAAAGGAGCAAGAACTACTTACATTTATTAATTAATTAATTTATTTATTTTTACCAGAGCACTGATCAACTCAAGCTTATGCTGGTGCAGGGGATCGAACCTGGGACCTTGGAGCCTCAGACATGAAAGTCTCTTTGCAGAACCATTATGCTATCTACCCCACCCCTTACCTTCTTTTTTTTTTTTAAATTTTTTTGATTGATTGGATAGAGACAGAGAGAAATCCAGAGAGGGAATGGGGAAGAAGAGAGGGAGAGAGAAAGACAATAGACCTGTAGCACTGCTTCACCACTTTGTAAAACTCCTGCAGATGGGATCTAGGGGCTTGAACCTGAGTCCTTGTGTATTGTAAGGTGAATTCAACTGGGTGTCCCAACACCTGGCCACAGACTTATCTACATTCTTCTTTTTAAAAATATTTATTTATTTATTTATTCATTCCCTTTTTTGTTGCCCTTGTTGTTTTATTGTTGTAGTTATTATTGTTGTTGTTATAGATGTCATCATTATTGAATAGAACAGAGAGAAATGGAGGTAGGAGGAGAGGATAGAGGGGGAGGGAAAGACACTTGCAGACCTGCTTCACCACTTGTGAAGTGACTCGAACCGGGATCCTTACGACGGTCCTTGAGCTTTGCGCCATGTGCGCTTAACCGCCTGACTCCCTTATCTACATTCTTATAGTGTTGCCCTGCTAGAGATGACAGAGATGTGGGGACATGAAAGGAAGAGGTATTGGCCATTTGGTGGAGATGAGGACAGGCTCCTTTTAGGAGGGAACTCATGACCACCTTATAGGATACGTGAGAGGCAGCCCAGTGGACAGACAGCCGGAGAGATAAAGTCTCTCCAGGCTAGAGAACAATGCATTCTGAGTTGTTAGCTGGTGGTTAAGTCTGTAACTGGTACTTGAGTGATGGCAGTGCTGTGGATAATGGGAGAGGACCTGGCCAGATTTAGAAAGCTCTTCGAAGCAAGCTAAAGGTGCCCCCCCATTCCCATACGGAGCCGCTAGAAGATTTTAAGTGGGTTAATTACTGTTTTAGGACTGCCTTTCAGAAAAATAACTTGGTCTTCAGGACAAAAGGTAATTTTAGAAGTCAGTAGAGGTGGAGGGAGGCGTGGAGCAAGTTAGAGGCATGAAAATAACCGAACTTAGAGAGATTATGGGCCTTGAAATATGCATGGAGGTAGAATTCGAAAGGTGCAGCTGCTGGTTCCAAAACGTCAATGCAAAAGCTCTCTCTGTGTGCTTTCTTGTTTTGTTTTATCCAACTGGTGTAATTGAGTTGTTAGCACTTCGAATTCTCTCTCCAGAATTACCTTTTCATTTTTTTTCACACGTAAACATGCAAACTCTGATTATGTCCTTGATATTTTAATGTATTTTCTATACTAGAATTATTTTTTATTTTTAAAGATTTTATTTATTTATGAGAAAGATAGGAAGAGAGAGAAAGAACCAGACATCGCTCTGGCACATGTGCTGCTGGGGATCGAACTCGGGACCTCATGCTTGAGAGTCCAAAGCTTTACCACTGCGCCACCTCCCGGACCACTAGAATTATTTTTAACTGGTTAAATTTTCTTAATTTCTTTGACTACTGATGTAGTTGACACAGGAGTACAATTTCTCGCCTCCCTGTGATGGGTGTCTGCACACGGCCCCCCACCCTGCCGAGGTCCTTGTCTGCCATCTCTGCACCAGGACTCAATACCCTTTTTTGCTTCTTGTCCCCTCCTCCCTCAGAATCCTTTGCTTTGGTGCAATGAAAGCTAAATACATGTTCAGAGCAGAGCTTCGTATCTTTATGTGTAGCAGCCTTGGACTCACACAACACGTAAGTTAAATTCTGATACACAGAATTTTCTTGTGAGGTTTCTGTCTTGTCTTTTGCGAATTAAATTGGCAGTCTGTTATCACTCTGACATGGACTTAGGGTCCCATGGTCCTGCCACAACTCAGATTTTAGGCTTGTGTTGTTGCCTCAGAAGACTTGATTGGCTAGATCAGGGTGAGTAGACACAGAATCTGAAGGGCAAAGTTTCTGAACACCTCTGACCCAGCTTTGCATATAATGAATTTTTATTTGTTGGTGAATCTTCCCCTTTTGTTGCTAAAAGTGGCAAATAATCAGACATAAATTACTAATTAACAGCCTGGTTCAAGTTTTTTTTTTTTTTAATTAATGGAACTTGTGCTTCATCAAGTTCAGGTGGAGTGGGTATCACAATGCCTTATGCATTCTTCTTAAAAGTGTTGGTGCACATGGTGTCAAAGTGCAAGGACCAGGGAGTCGGGCTGTAGCGCAGCAGGTTAAGTGCAGGTGGCACAAAGCACAAGGACCGGCATAGGGATCCCCGTTCGAGCCCTGGCTCCCCACCTGCAGGGGAGTCGCTTCACAGGCGGTGAAGCCGGTCTGCAAGTGTCTGTCTTTCTCTCCCCCTCTCTGCCTTCCCCTCCTCTCTCCATTTCTCTCTGTCCTATCCAACAATGATGACATCAATAATAACAACAACAATAACTACAAAAGCCGGTCTGCAGGTATCTATCTTTCTCTCTCCCTCTCTGTCTTCCCCTCCTCTCTCCATTTCTCTCTGTCCTATCCAACAATGACGACATCAATAATAACAACAACAATAACTACAAAAGCCGGTCTGCAGGTGTCTATCTTTCTCTCCCCCTCTCTGTCTTCCCCTCCTCTCTCCATTTCTCTCTGTCCTATCCAACAATGACGACATCAATAATAACAACAACAATAACTACAATAATAAAACAACAAGGGCAACAAAAGGGAATAAATAAAATAAAAAACTTAAAAAAAAAGTGTTGGTATATTTGCCATTTAAAAATGGGCCGCTTAGTTCCTCCTTTTAAAAAAATTGTTTTATTAGTGATTTAATAATGATCGACAAGACTGTGGGATAAAAGGGGTACAATCCATACAGTTCTCACCATATAATTTCATGTTCCATCCTGTCCATTGGAAGCTTCCTTATTCTTCTTTTAAATATTTTTTTATTTTCCCTTTTGTTGCCCTTGTTTTTTATTGTTGTAGTTATTATTATTGATGTCATCATTGTTGGGTAGGACAGAGAGAAATGGAGAGAGGAGGGGAAGACAGAGAGGGGGACAGAAAGACAGACACCTGCAGACCTGCTTCACTGCCTGTGAAGCAGCTCCCCTGCAGGTGGGGAGCTGGGGGCTCGAACCTGGATCCTGAAGCAGGTTCTTATGCTTCGCACCACATGCGCTTAACCTGCTGCGCTACCCCCCGACTCCCTGGAAGCTTCCCTATTCTTTATCCCCCTAGGAGTATGGACCAAAATTCTTTATGGGGAGCAGAAGCTGGGAGGTCTGGCTTCTGTAATTGCTTCTCCACTGGACATGGGTGTTGGCAGGTGGATCCACACCCCCAGCCTGTTTCTGTCTTTCCCTAGTGGGCAGGGCTCTGGGGAGGTGGGTTTCCAGTACACAGTGGTGAGGTCGTCTGCCCTACTCAGCTCTGGCTGTTGGTGGTGTCGGTGATTGAACCTGGTTCTTTTTTGCTTAACTATTATGCTCTCTTCGCCACCCCTTTTGGGACCCAAATTTAAATTACTGCTTACAAAATTAAAAAAAAAAAAATCTTTATTTATTGAATAGAGACAGTCAGAAATCGAGAAGGGAGCAGGAGATAAGGAGAGAGAGAGACAGACAGACACCTGCAGCCCTGCTTCACCACTCACAAAGCTATCCCCCTGCAGGTGGGGACTCCGAGCTCAAACCTGGGTCCTTGCGCATTGTAACATGTGTGCTCCACCAGGTGCACCACCACCGGGCCCCAAATCACTGCATTTAATAGATACAATATGGAAACTTTTTCAGAATGAGTATACCATAATCTCAGAGAGGAGTTAAGGTTCACGTTTTGGCTCTGCAAATAACCATCTTTCTGACCTTGAACAAATCACTCCTCTCTGTGCAATTAATTGATTTGTTTGCAAGTAGAGGAGCATGGACCAGATGACCTCACACTGATTGCTTTGAAAGCTCCCAAGAACCAAATTGTTACTGCTTAATTGTCAAAACTCTGCTAGAAAGAGGTTATATTCTGTTACCTTCTTCCTCGCTGCTGTGAGTTCAGCTTTGTCTGCACTAATCTTGAGACCTTTCCCAATTATCACTACTTTTGGATTCTTACAGTGTTGTTTTTGGCATGGTAGAAAGGGTTGTATGATGATATTCAGGACATCTGTTTCATGTCTAAATCAGGCTTGGCATCAGGCATTTCAGTCTTTCATATTTAATAAGAAACTCTTACAAGGTAGACCAAGCATTTTCAGACCATTTTATATACTGTCAGATACTATGATTAATTCTCCTCTGACACTTAATGTATTTAGCTACATATTTGGTACATTTTTCTCCTAGGATTAAAAGCAACTGTACCTATTAACAATGCTTCGTCTCCTCCCTCTCACCCATATATATATATTTTTTCTTACTAAGTCTTGCTACTGTAGTCCTCTGCTTGGAATCACCATTTTTGATTTATACCAATGCTTAGATATTCAGCACCAAAAACCCAATTGACTAATTCAGCTCGTTTGCTTAGATAATCTGCAAATGTACTGCAGATTAACTGATATTCTGAAACTTTATTTGTTCTTTTATATTATTATTATTTTTAACCAAAGCACTGCTCAGCTCTAGCTTATGGTGGAGGGGTGATTGAACCTGGGAGTTTGAAGCCTCAGGCATGAGAGTCTCTTTGTATAACCGTTATGCTGTCACCTCCCCCCCCATGGGAAAACTCTAAACCGAGTGACTCAGATAAGATCACAGTGCGTCTTAGTGTTCAGCAGGTGATTCGAGGGGCTGCTCTGTATGCTCTGAAAAGACTTAGAGTTTCTTCTCGTTGCCCTGCCAGTCCACGGAGTTGCCACCTCACTTTGGTTGATTGCTGTCTATCAGCACGGTTTCCACGTTCTAGTCCAAAGAGAGGAGAGAAGTTAAAAGTCAAAGAAACTTCCTTTTTGCTGTATTTCTTTATTTACTTATATTTTCTGGAGAACTGTTCAGCTTGGACTTCTAGGGGTGCTGGAGATTCAATTCGGAACTCTGATCCTCAGGCATGAACGCTTGTTGCATGCACTGTACTGACTCCTGAGGCTTGGGCCGTGGCACACATGGCTGAACATACATGCTACAATGCACAAGGACCCGGGTTTAAGTGCCTGGTCCCTGTCTGCGGGTGGTGGTGGTGGTGGTAACTTCACACCCTCTTGATCACCCTCTTGATCTCACCTTTCTCACCCTCTTGATCTCACCTTTTCCTCTGGTTTTTTCTCTTTTTATCCAATAAACAGTAAATAGAAAAATTAAAGGAACCCAGAGAGACATTCATGATTTGTTTGACAGCCATTGACTGAATGATCTCATCCAAATGCAGGGGAGTTGGAGAAAGGTGACTGGGGGTGAGGTGCTGAGTGCAAGGACGGGCGTAAGTATCCCGGTTCGAGCCCCCGGCTCCCCTCCGGTAGCGGGGTGGCTTCACAAGTGGGGTGGCTTCACAGGTGGTGAAGCAGGTCTGCAGGTGTCTGTCTTTCTCTCCCCCTCTCTGTCTTCCCCTCCTCTCTCCATTTCTCTCTGTCCTGTCCAGAAACAACAGCAACAACAATAGCAACAAGGGCAACAAAATGGTGAAAATGGCCTCCAGGAGCGGTGGATTCATAGTGCAGGCACCAAGCCTCAGCAATTACCCTGGAGGCAAAAAACAAACAAACAAAAAACCAAAAAACCCCCCAAAACAAAACAAAACAACAAACAACTATGTGAAGGAGAGAAAGAGGCTTGAGAACCACAAGGGGAGAGTGTATAAATGACCAGTGTACTGTTTTAAATTAGTGATTTGATAGTGATTTACAGGATTATAAGCTAATAGGGCTGTAACTCCACACCACTCAAGTTGTTCACACACCCCCTCGCCAGATGATAACCACTAGAGTTATGGGTTGACTGCATATATACACACATATCTTTTTTCTTGTTCAAGTTCATGTGTTTCATGTCTTTATATTCAACTCAGTACAATCATCTCATAATTGTCCTTCCATTTTCCTCTGCCCTCGCAGATAAGCAAAAGAGTGCCTCATTTGCTCAGGTGTTCTCCAGGATCTCTTCCCTCTCAGTGATAGTACAGAAACAAAAGTTCCATGTCACGGAAGTTCTGGGTCCTGGTGGACTGAGGAATGACCAGTGGGCGGGGCAGTGTTTGCTCCCCTAATATTCAAAGGTTCCTCAAGCATTATCTCTACAGAGAATTGAGGACAGGGCGCTTCAAACTTTTATTAGGGAAAATGGAGAACTTTTGCATGTTGGGGCCTGGGGGAGGGGGAAGAGGAGGAGGAGAAGAGAGAGAGAGTGGGGGGGAGAGAGAGAGAGAGAAACAGAAATACTTACATGGTGATCACATGGTGATTGGCTCAGAGAGAGCCAAAGCTCAAAGGTTCAGCTTTTGAAAACCCAAGCTCCGCCTCCACCTTTCTAAGCCACACCGGTAACCACTCCCTATTTTCTGGGCAGGCCCCTTATCCTCTCAACACTTTTCCTAATAGCCTGGTGCATCACCTTTACATTTAGAATTTTACAGCTCCGCAGAGCTCTATGCCCAGGGGTATGGCTTGGAGTTCTCTGTTGTTTTCCTATGCCAGCTACCCCCTGAGTGGAAGAAATGATGTCGGCTCTTCCTATCAGGGCTATTTAAGGCCAGGGCCCCCCACCCCGCGGTTGCTGAGGGTGAGAGGAGTGCTTGATTGACTTGCTGCAGTCTTGACAGTTCTTCACTGTGCTCAGGCTAGGGCTACAGAGTGTCACTTACAGTGTCACTTACAGTCTGCACGCCTAGGGTAGAGCGTCGTTGGCATGAACAGGGCGCCCTTTGAGTGGCTGGTGAGGATAGGGAAGGGCAAGGGGGGAGAGGCACTGGAGAATAGTCACTTATTTCCTTGAATATTTTTGAACAGCTTCCAAAAGACCATTGGGGCGGCCATTGGGATTCAATGACACTTTGCCCAGAGGAGAGGGAGGGAGGGAGGGAGCCAGTGTTGGGAAGGGAAACTAGACTCACTTTGAAAACCTGGGGGGAAAAGTGACTAAACTCGTTGTCAGAATTTGTTCGATGGTGTGACTCTCGCTAGTGCTGGCGAAGTGCTCCTGAGCTGGGTTTCTATGGTTTGCGTTCTCGTGCAAAGAAAAAGGTGTGCGT
The DNA here is from genome assembly GCF_950295315.1 of Erinaceus europaeus. Classification (NCBI taxonomy): domain Eukaryota; kingdom Metazoa; phylum Chordata; class Mammalia; order Eulipotyphla; family Erinaceidae; genus Erinaceus; species Erinaceus europaeus. Next base: position 6,240,731 of record NC_080165.1, read on the forward strand.
CTTCCTTGGAGTCACTGTCCTGGCTGGCTGTTTTGCAGACCTCTTGACCCCTCTGGCTAGATGCTTTCACACAATTCACAGCATTCTTTTTTACGTATTTATTTTCCCTTTATTGGGGGCTTAAGGGTTTACATTCGACAGTAGGTACAATAGTTTGTACCTGCATCACATTTCTCAGTTTTCCGCATAACAATGCAACCCCCCACTAGGCCCTCTGTCATCCTTCTTGGATCTGCATTCCCCGCCCCCCACAGAGTCTTTTACTTTGGTGCGACACATCAACTCCAGTCCAGGTTCTGCTGAGTGTTTTCTCTTTTTCTCTTATGATCTTGTTTTTCACAGCATTCTCTCTCTCTCTCTCTCTTTTTTAAATATTTTATTTATTTTATTTTTGAGAGAGAGCGTGAGAGAGAGACAGAGACAGAGAGACACCAGAGCAATGCTCAGCTCTGGCTGATGGTGGTGCGGGGGATTGAACCTGGGGTTTACAAGCCTCAGTCGTGAGAGTCTGCGTGCATAAGCATTATGCTATCGCCCTCACCCCACAACATTCTTTTTGAAACAGTGGCAGTGTAGTATTAGCAGGAATCTGCCTGCGTAGCACATTATCCATGCTAGGGTCCTTGCAATGGCTCTGTGACCACACAGTGGGATAGCTGTGGTTACCGGCTGACAGGTGAG